>NC_134688.1:370053521-370138521 GCF_050947455.1 Rhinoderma darwinii
TCAGGATGCCATGCATCAGATGTGGGCAGCTAGTTGCAGCAGGAACTAGGAATTATTTAAGGAAATTGCACTTAATATCTCAGTTTTCTTTCATACCTCTACATCTTTAGAGAAGTTGCTCTAACAGGAACCAGTATTTCCCTTTTCAAGTAAATACAATTTTTAACCCCTTCCCTCTTTGGCCACTTTTGATCTTCCTGACATAGCCTCATTTTTCAAATCTGACACGTTCCACTTTATGTGGTAATAACTTCGGAATGCTTTTACCTATCCAAGCGATTCGGAGATTGTTTTCTCGTGACACATTGGACTTTATGTTACTGGCAAAATTTGCTCGATAGGTTCAGTATTTAATTGTGAAAAACACCAAAATATAGCAAAAAATTGCAAAAATTTGCATTTTTCTCGATTTAAATGTATCTGCTTGTGAGACAGGCAGTTATAACACACAAAATTGTTGCTAACTAACATCCCCCATATGTCTTCTTTAGATTGGCATAGTTTTTTGAACATCGTTTCATTTTTCTAGGACGTTACAAGGCTTTGAACTTTAGCAGCAATTTCTCACATTTTCAAGAAAATTTCAAAAGGCTATTTTTCAGGGGCCAATTCAGTTGTGAAGTGGCTTTGAGGGTCTTATATATTAGAAACCCCAAAAAAGTCACCCCATTTTAAAAACTTCACCCCTCAAAGTATTCAAAACAGCATTTAGAAATTGTCTTAACCATTCAGACGTTTTACACAGGAATTAAAGCAAAGTAGAGGTGAAATTTACAAATTTCATATCTTTTTGCAGAAATTAATTTTTAATCCAATTTTTTTTATAACAGAGAAAGTTTTACCAGAGAAATGCAACTCAATATATATTGCCAAGTTTCTGCAGTTTTAGGAAATATCCCATATGTGGCCCTAGCGCGCTACTGGACTGAAGCACCGGCCTCAGAAGCAAAGGAGCACCTAGTGAATTTCAGGTTTGAAGGGCTCTTGCGGTGCCAAAACAGTGGAAATCCCCCAAAAGTGACCCCATATGGGAAACTACACATCTCAAGGAAATTATCTAGGGGTATAGTGAACATTTTGACCGGACAGGGTTTTTACAGAAATTATTGGAAGTAGGCCGTGAAAATTAAAATCTACATTTTTTCAAAGAAAATGTAGGTTTAGCGATTTTTTTCTCATTTCCACAAGGACTAAAGGAGAAAAAGCACCGCAAAATTTGTAAAGCAATTTCTTCCGAGTAAAACAATACCCCATATGTGGTCATAAACGGCTGTTTGGACACACGGCAGGCCTTAGAAGGGAAAGAGCGCTATTTGGCTTTTGGAGCTCAAATTTAGCAGGAATGGTTTGCGGAGGCCATGTCAAATTTGCAAAGCTCCTGAGGGGATAACACAGCGTAAACCTCCTACAAGTGACCCCATTTTGGAAATTACACCCATTGAGGAAATTATCTAAATTTTTTCAAAGAAAATGTAGGTTTAGGTAATTTTTTTTCTCATTTTCCCGAGGACTGAAGGAGAAAATGCACTGTAAAATTTGTAAAGCAATTTCTCCCGAGTAAAACAATACCCCACATGTGGTCATAGACGGCTGTTTGGACACACGGCAGGGCTCAGAAGGAAAAGAGCGTTATTTGGCTTTTGGAGATCACATTTAGCAGGAATGATTTGCGGAGGCCATGTCACATTTGCAAAGCCCCTGAGAGGACAAAACAATGAAACCGCCCAAAAAGTGACTCCATTTAGGAAACTACACCCCTTGAGGAATTCATATAGCGGTGTAGTGAGCATTTTGACCCCACAGAGATGTTTCATAGAATTTATTAGAATTGGGCAGTGAAAATAAAAACAATCCTTTTTCTTCAATAAGACAAAGTTTTAGCGCAAAATTTTTCATTTTCTCAACAAATAAAGGAAAAAAAAGAACCCAACATTTGTAAAGCTATTTCTCCCGAGTATGGCAATACCCCATATGTGGTCATAAACTGCTGTTTGGGCACACGGCAGGGCTCAGAAAGGAAGGAGCGCCATTTGAAGTGCAGATTTTGCTGGATTGGTTTCTGGCCACCTGTGGGACCAAAACCGTGGAAACCCCCCACAAGTGACCCCATTTTGGAAACTACACCCCTCAATGCATTTACCTAGGAGTGTAGTAAGCATGTTAACCCTGCAGGTGTTTTGTAGAAATGTGCACTCGATGTTGCAGAGTGAAAATAAGATTTTTTCCATAGATATGCCAATATGTGGTGCCCAGCTCTCTGATTATTATGTGGTGTTTCCCAGTTTTAGAAACACCCTACATGTAGCCCTAATGTTTTGCCTGGACATTCGACCAGGCTCAGGAGTGAAACAGTACCATGTAAAATTGAGGCCTAATTTGGCGATTTACAAAGTATTGGTTCACAATTGCAGAGACTCAGATATGAAATAATAAAAAGAAACCCCTGAGAAGTGACCCCATTTGGAAACTACACCCCTCAAGGCATTTATTAAGGGGTGTAGTGAGCATTTTCATGCCACAGGTCTTTTCCATAAATGAATGCGCTGCGGATGGTGCAAATTAAAAATGTATACACTACCGTTCAAAAGTTTAGGGTCACTTAGAAATTTCCTTATTTTTGAAAGAAAAGCACAGTTTTTCCAATGAAGATAACATTAAATTAATCAGAAATACACTCTATACATTGTTAATGTGCTAAATGACTTTTCTAGCTGCAAACGTCTGGTTTTTAATGCAATATCTACATAGGTGTATAGAGGCCCATTTCCAGCAACCATCACTCCAGTGTTCTAATGGTACATTGTGTTTGCTAACTGTGTTAGAAGGTTAATGGATGATTAGAAAACCCTTGAAAACCCTTGTGCAATTATATTAGCACCGCTGTAAACAGTTTTGCTGTTTAGAGGAGCTATAAAACTGACCTTCCTTTGAGCTAGTTGAGAATCTGGAGCATTACATTTGTGGGTTCGATTAAACTCTCAAAATGGCTAGAAAAAGAGAGCTTTCATATGAAACTCGACAGTCTATTCTTGTTCTTAGAAATGAAGGCTATTCCATGCGAGAAATTGCCAAGAAACTGAAGATTTCCTACAACGGTGTGTACTACTCCCTTCAGAGGACAGCACAAACAGGCTCTAACCAGAGTAGAAAGAGAAGTGGGAGGCCCCGCTGCACAACTGAGCAACAAGACAAGTACATTAGAGTCTCTAGTTTGAGAAATAGACGCCTCACAGGTCGTCAACTGGCAGCTTCATTAAATAGTACCCGCAAAACGCCAGTGTCAACGTCTACAGTGAAGAGGCGACTCCGGGATGCTGGCCTTCAGGGCAGAATGGCAAAGAAAAAGCCATATCTGAGACTGGCTAATAAAAGGAAAAGATTAATATGGGCAAAAGCACACAGACATTGGACAGAGGAAGATTGGAAAAAAGTGTTATGGACAGACGAATTGAAGTTTGAGGTGTTTGGATCACACAGAAGAACATTTGTGAGACGCAGAACAACTGAAAAGATGCTGGAAGAGTGCCTGACGCCATCTGTCAAGCATGGGGGAGGTAATGTGATGGTCTGGGGTTGCTTTGGTGCTGGTAAAGTGGGAGATTTGTACAAGGTAAAAGGGATTTTGAATAAGGAAGGCTATCACTCCATTTTGCAACGCCATGCCATACCCTGTGGGCAGCGCTTGATTGGAGCCAATTTCATCCTACAACAGGACAATGACCCAAAGCAATTATGCAAGAACTATTTAGGGAAGAAGCAGGCAGCTGGTATTCTATCTGTAATGGAGTGGCCAGCGCAGTCACCAGATCTCAACCCCATAGAGCTGTTGTGGGAGCAGCTTGACCGTATGGTACTCAAGAAGTGCCCATCAAGCCAATCCAACTTGTGGGAGGGGCTTTTGGAAGCATGGGGTGAATTTTCTCCCGATTACCTCAGCAAATTAACAGCTATGAATGCCAAAGGTCTGCAATGCTGTAATTGCTGCAAATGGAGTATTCTTTGACGAAAGCAAAGTTTGAAGGAGAAAATTATTATTTCAAATAAAAATCATTATTTCTAACCTTGTCAATGTCTTGACTACTTTTCTAGTCATTTTGCAACTCATTTGATAAATATAAGTGTGAGTTTTTATGGAAAACACAAAATTGTCTGGGTGACCCCAAACTTTTGAACGGTAGTGTATGTGGATGTAAACAGCTGTTTGGGCATACAGTAGGGCTCAGAAGAGAGGGAACACCATTTTGCTTTTGGAGCATGGATTTTGCTTGGTAGTAGTTTTATTTAGAGTTTTACTGGTATTTCAGTTTATAATGTAGGGGCATATGTAAGCTGGGCAGAGTACATCAGGCGCATAGTCAGGTGGTATAATAATAGGTTAAAAAAGCAAAAGGGCGTGGCTTGGCAGCCGGGAGACATGGCAGCTTGATTTTTGTGCTTCGTCACTACCTTAGCTATTTATACCACATAGCTCTTCATACTTATCTGTTTTTATCCCTGAAGACGTGGATTTACCTTCAAACGATTACTAGAGGCAAGAGAAGCCTTAAACAACAGGGCAAATTGGAGTTCTACTTTAATAAAGACCGTGATGGAGAAGGTACGGACACTAACGCTACCTCATGGTTGCATACTTCTAGCCCGGGAAATCCACCGTCTCCACTCTCGGCTGGCTCTTCTCCTGGACGGCAGGCCGCCTGACGATCCGTTTTGATCCCAGAAGACGCGGATTTACCTTCAAATTATGACTAGAAGCAAGAGAAGCCTTAAACAACAGGGCAAATTGGAGTTCTACTTTGATAAAGGCTGTGGAGAAGGCACGTACTCTAGTGCTACCTCACGCTCGCATACTTCTGGCCCGGGAAATCTACTGTCTCCGCTCTCGGCTGGCTCTTCTCCTGGACAGCATGACCACCTGACCAACTCTGGAAATTTGGGAGATGTCCTTGTTACCTTTGTCCCCGGTTCGAGATACAGCCCTCTTGCTGGGGGAATGGAGGTGAATTTTGTCGCCAAAAAAAAACTCAACCGGCATCATCTTTTCTATCAGTGAGTACGGCAAAACAACGGCTTAAACTCCAAACACAGGCGGAGGTAAACAACGACGTTGTCACTATTATTCCTTCCTTTCTGGCAACAAAATCCTTCATGGATATACCTACAACTGATCATCCTGCATCGGGTACCCTGATGAAAAAAATGCTGATGGCGTTTAATATTTCTATGCATAAGGAGATTACTTCTTTAATGATACCTATAAATTCAACACTGCAGGGATTGTGGTCTAGGATACACCATGTGGAGAGCAAGATGGGTGATTTTGCAAGTTCCCACAATCATCTTGTGGATGTCCACAATGATTATCTACAGAGATTGATAGCTTGAGAGCTAAAGTCACAGATCTAGAGGACCGTTCCAGACAGAACAATGTGAAATTCCGCGGCATATCAGAGGATATAAAATAAAATGACCTTAAACAGTATGTTCAAGGCCTCATGATGGCTTTACTACCAACAGGTTCTCCCACAGAAATTATTATCGATAGAGCACATAGGGTTCCACGCCGTATGCATCTTCCGGACACCTAGCCTAGGGATGTACTCACCCGCATTCATTTTTATGATACTAAAGAAGCCCTGATGACTGCCACTTGGAAACACAGTGATCTACCAGCACCATACCAATAGGTCAAGCTTTTTGCTGATTTATCTTTGGCAACACTGCGTATGCGCAAGCACCTAGCCCCTATCAGTTTTACATTGCGAGACTAACAAATCGCATACAGATGGGGATTTCCAGTAAAGATTTTGGTGCGCTACAACGGATCTTTGCATGCCATCACATCACTGGCAGAGGGGAGGAATCTCTTTCGTGGGTGGAATTTCCCGCTCCCTGAACCTGTAGAAGAGGACTCACAGCTACCTCAGCGGGTGGAACAAGACTGGCAGGTGGTAACTCCAAGAAGTAGGAACAATCGCTGAAGAGCTGACATATTGAATAGTAAGTTCCGAAGGAGCTCGGCCATGTTTCTGGGAAACAAACCGTGAGTATTTGTCCCACTATCCTGTTACAGCTTATAAAACGGCACTTCTGTCTAGTTTGTTTGTTTGACTCTAGCATATGGGTCATATAGTTTTCCATGTTTTACCTGGTTTTATGTTTGCAAATCTTTATCTCAGTCAAATTCATGATTTATTGCAATGTTCTGAGTTTTAGTTTGATATATACAAAGTGTGATGATATACCTACCGTATTGTATTTTTCTCCATATGAGGCTTCCGTCTTAGCTAAAATGTGCATAATGGGAGATTCCTATGTTAAATAGTTATTGTAACGTCTATGGCCGCGGACAGTTGTCCTGACTTACCCTCTGACGGCCGTGGCCATGGACGTGTGAGCTCTCGGCGGCATCTCCCTCTTGAGAGACGCCGGCACTTACTTCCTGGTCCGTACACTGTCTCCCGCAGGGCGCGCACGCGGCCTTAAGGCGCCAGTGCGCGCCTAGTTGCAGAAAATCTGCAATTAGCCCAGAATGCTGCTGGACTATAAAAAGGGCTCTGCCCTCTAGATCATTGCCTGAGCGTTGTTGTGTTACCTAAAGTTTGTCTTGCAAATGGTCTCCTAGTGTTTTCCAGTTCCCAGTGTTACCCGTTCCTGCTGCCTGTACCCTGTATTCCGTGCTACTGTGCCTCTGTGCCGTCTAGAGTTGGAGTCGAGTTGTGTCTTCCGCTGCATCTATTGTGTCACACCCGCCGGGTGTCTGTCTACTGCCAGAGAAACATCTTAAGCCTGAATCACCGCTAGTGTCTACATTGCCACAGGTACCCTTTCTGGACTATTGACATTGTATTGTACCTGTTTGGCCAGCTGCCTTCTCTCTATGAGGTATGGCCCAGTGGGTCCACACTCCGCGCTGTGACAGTACACTCAGGCCATGGACCCCGCTGGCAAGGGCCTGTCACCCTCCCAAGCCATGCAGGCGGACCTGCAGGATCTGCGAGCATGACAGGATCAACTTCTTGTGGCAGTCGACTCCATGGCACAGCAGCTAGGGGCGCTAGCTGCTTCCTTCTCTGCTCCTATTCAAGCTCCTCCGATTGATCCTCCTGCTACACCTCCTGGGAGCTCCAGTTCTGATCCTCGGTTCTCGCTGCCATTACCACCTCGTTTCCATGGAGATGCAAGTACGTGCAGGGGATTTCTTAACCAATGTTATTTCCACTTCACCCTGCACGCCAGAGCATTTCCTTCAGCTGTCCTGGAACAACGAGGCGTTGGCAGCTTCCTTCTGGCATGGCCTATCATCCAAGATCAAGGACGAACTTGCTGCTCGGGATCTACCATCTACCTTGGACGACCTGATTCTATTTGCCACTCGAGTGGACATAAGGCTCAGAGAAAGATCTCAAGAAGTTTGACGAGAGACGGCTTAATAGACTGGCGCCCAACTTCCAGCAACCCCTCTGGCCTTTTTCTACTGCTCCACACAAGGTCCCAATGCAGGTGGATCGGCTTAAACTGTCAGTTCAGGAGAAACAGCGCAGGCGCACCTCTGGACTCTGTCTATGTTGCGGCCTCGCTGGCCATGTCATGCGTCTGTGTCCCCAGAAGCCAACTATCCCCAACTCCTAGGATTGGTTGGAGAAACAACCCTGGTTGATACAGCATTTAATAGAGAGCTCTCCTCTAAACTCTTCATTCCTGTGACCATCTGGTCTCTGCCTACCTGGACTCTGGCTCTGCAGCGAATTTCATCTGCCATGACCTTGTGGATCTTCTTCACTTGCCCACTGTTTTGCTGGAAAGGCCGTTGATCGATGCCTCGGTAGATGGACTGCCGCTGCCTGACCCAATTTTGTCTGTGACCAAGCCATTGAAGCTTCAAGTAGGAACCCTTCACTCTTAACTCATCTAGCTGTTTGTCCTCCCCAAGGCCGTCAACCCCAAGCTGCTGGGTTTGGCTTGGCTCCGTCTACATGCCCGATCCTGGATTGGAACTGCGGAGAGGTTCTCCAGTGTCTCAAACGCTGTCTGGGATATCCATCCGCCTCAGTCTCCTCCGCATCAGTCATTGGCAGGATGCCTCCTTGTTATTCTCTGATTGTCCTATCGACTTGGTTCCTGATTTGTCCCCCTCCTCACGGTAGAGTATACCCTCTCTCTTTAACTGAAACCCAGTCAATGTCGGCGTGCATTAAGGAGAATCTTTGGAGGGGCTTTATACGTAAATCCTCATCCCCGGCCGTAGCCGGGTTTTTCTTTGTCAAGAAGAAAGATGGATCCCTCCGACCCTGCATTGACTACCGGGGTCTCAACCAGATCACGGTAAAGAACAGATACCCATTGCCTTTGATCTCTGAACTGTTTGATCGCATACGGGGGCACATTTTTTTTCTAAACTAGACCTGCGGGGGCCTACAATGTAATCCGGATTCGTCAGGGTGACGAGTGGAAGACTGCCTTTAATACACATGATGGGTACTACGAATACCTGGTTATGCCCTTCGGCCTGTGTAACGCCCCCTCGGTGTTTCAAGAATTTGTCAATTACATTTTTCGTGATCTCCTCTATGTCAGTGTTGTGGTGTATCTCGATGGCATTTAGATTTTTTTTCCCCAGATCCAGTAACTCATCAAAGACATGTCCGCCAGGTTTTGCTTAGATTAAGGGAGAATCATCTATATGCCAAGCGGGAGAAGTGCGTGTTTGAAAGAAAGTCTCTACCCTTCCTGGGCTATATCAACTCCGATCAGGGATTCAAAATGGACCCTGAGAAGGTAAAGGCTGTCCTGGAATGGCCACGCCCCCAATGCTTAAGGGCCATACAACGCTTCCTGGGATTCACCAACTTCTACTGGCTGTTCATTCCCAACTTCTCTTGATTCCCATCTCTACCCTCACCAAAAAGGGCATGAATGCCAAGGTGTGGACTCCAGAAGCCACGTTCAAAAGCTTAAAAAAGGCCATCACGTCAGCCTCTATTCTTCATCATCCTGATGTATCCTTAATATTTTTGTTAGAGGTGGCGCACTTTTGTTCCAGAGAGGTTCGAAAGGCAAGACTGTGGTATGTGGCTACTACTCTAAGCATTTATCTCCCGCTGAGCGCAACTACTTGATTGGGGATCGGGAGTTACTGGCCATCAAGCTGGCCCTGCAGGAGTGGATACACCTACTAGAAGGCACAGCTCATCCAATCCTGGTCTTCACGGGCCTCAAGAACCTGACCTATCTTCAGACGGCTCAATGGTTGAATCCTCGTCAAGCCAGGTGGTCGCTGTTCTTCACTCGGTTCCAATTTGAGCTCCACTACCGAACTGCCGACAAAAATGTGAGGGCCGATGCCTTGTCTAGGTCATTTGAGACAGAGGACACTGTGAAGTCCCCACAGAATATTATTGACCCTTCCTGCATCTTCTCTGTCAACCCTCTGCAAGTTAGAGATATTCCTCCGGGAAGGACTTTTGTACGTCTGGCAGACAGAAGAAGAATCCTTCGCTGGGGTCAGAGTTCCAATCTGGCAGGTCACGCGGGTGCCCGTAAGACCCGAGATCTAATTGCCCGTCAGTTCTGGTGGCCCACTCTGCCCAAAGACGTCATGGACTTTGTCTCCTCCTGTACGGTATGCGCAGCAAATAAAGTTGCCCACTCCAGACCACCTGGCCTGCTCCAACCACTGCCTGTGCCTGATACTCCCTGGCGACATATTGCAATGGACTTTGTCACAGATCTGCTTCTCTCTACTGGATGCAGTGTGGTCTTGGTGGTTGTGGTGGATCGATTTTCCAAGATGGCCCATTTTTTTCCCCTGACTTGCCTGCCTTCTGCTTCCCGACTGGCCGATCTCCTCTTCGTTCAACACATCTTCCATCTGCACAACTTGCCACTGCATTTTGTCTCAGATCTAGGGGCCCAGTTCACCTCAAAGTTCTGGAGAGCACTCTGCGGTCTCCTCTGTGTAAAGTTGAATTTATCCTCGGCCTACCATCCCCAGTCCAATGGTCAAGTTGAGAGGGTTAACCAGATTATGGAGAACTATCTGCAGCACTTTATCTCCAGGCAGCATGATGACTGGGTGCAGCTACTTCCTTGGGCTGAGTTCTCTTATTATAACCATACTAGTGAGTCCACCACCTCCAGTCCATTCTTCATTGTTTACGGCCAACATCCACGAATACCTCTTCCTGTCTCCACTATGTCCCAGGTGCCTGCAGCTGACTCTGTATTCATGGACTTTCTACAGATCTGGCAGCAGACCCGATCTTCTATTTTGCTGGCGGTCGACCGCATGAAGAAAAAGGCAGACACTAGAAGACGTGAACCTCCCCAGTTTCTTCCAGGAACCAAGGTCTGGCTGTCTTCCAAGAATATCCGGCTGAGGGTGCCATCTTTCAAGTTTGCTCCCAGGTTCCTTGGACCCTTCGAGATTCTGCTGCAAATTAATCCCGTCTCTTACAAGCTTCGGCTGCCTCCTACCCTCAAGATCCCAAACTCCTTCCATGTCTCCCTACTGAAGCTTGTGGTCCTCAACCGCTACTCCAGAACTCCTAGTTCCGCAGTGGTTGCTGGCGGATTGTCAGGTACTTTCGAGGTGAGGGAGATCCTGGCCTCCAAGAAAGTGGGAGGAAGGACGTTTTATTTGGTGGCTTGGAGGGGATTTGCTACAGAAGAGATGTTTTGGGAGCCAGATGAGAACATCGATGCTCCTGTCCTCATGAAGAAGTTTCTCTCCCGCTCTGGCTCCATGAAGAGGGGGCATAAGAGGGGGGATACTGTAACATCTATGGCCAGCGGACCGTCCTCCTGACTTACCCTCTGATGGCCGCGGCCATGTGAGCTCTCGGGGGCATCTCCCTCCTGAGAGACGCCGGCACTCACTTCCTGGTCCGGACCCACAGCCTTAAAGGTACAGTGCACGAACAGTTGCAGAAAATCTGCAATTATCCCAGAATGCTGCTGGACTATAAAAAGGGCTCTGCCCTCTTGGACATTGCCTGAGTGTTGTTGTGTTACCTAAAGTTTGCCTTGCAAATGGTCTCCTAGTATTTTCCAGTTCCCAGTGTTACCCGTTCCTGCTTCCTGTACCCTGTAGCCCGTGCTACCATGCCTCTGTGCCGTCTAGAGTTGGAGTCGAGTTGTGTCTTCCGCTGCATCTATTGTGTCACACCCGCCGGGTGTTTGTCTACTGCAGGAGCCTCATCTTAAAGAGGCTCTGTCACCAGATTTTGCAACCCCTATCTGTTATTGCAGCAGATAGGCGCTGCAATGTAGATTACAGTAACGTTTTTATTTTTAAAAAACGAGCATTTTTTGTCAAGTTACGACCATTTTTGTATTTATGCAAATGAGGCTTGCAAAAGTACAACTGGGCGTGTTGAAAAGTAAAAATACAACTGGGCGTGTATTATGTGCGTACATCGGGGCGTTTTTACTTCTTTTACTAGCTGGGCGTTCTGACGAGAAGTATCATCCACTTCTCTTCAGAACGCCCAGCTTCTGGCAGATCACGCTGTGACGTCACATCCCCAGGTCCTGCATCGTGTCATACGAGCGAGGACACATCGGCACCAGAGGCTACAGTTGATTCTGCAGCAGCATCAGCGTTTGCAGGTAAGTAGCTACATCGACTTACCTGCAAACGCCGATGCTGCTGCAGAATCATCTGTAGCCTCTGGTGCCGATGTGTCCACGCTCGTCTGACACGATGCAGGACCTGGGGAAGTGACGTCACAGCGTGATCTGCCAGAAGCTGGGCGTTCTGAAGAGAAGTGGATGATACTTCTCGTCAGAACGCCCAGCTAGTAAAAGAAGTAAAAACGCCCCGATGTACGCACATAATACACGCCCAGTTGTACTTTTACTTTTCAACACGCCCAGTTGGACTTTTACTGTAAACACGCCCAGTTGTACTTTTGCAAGCCTCATTTGCATAAATACAAAAATGGTCATAACTTGGCCAAAAATGCTAGTTTTTAAAAAATAAAAACGTTACTGTAATCTACATTGCAGCGCCTATCTGCTGCTATAGCAGATAGGGGTTGCAAAATCTGGTGACAGAGCCTCTTTAAAGGAACAGTGTCACCACAAAAAAAATTTTCATGTCAGTTTAATGTTAGTGTTTTATTAAAAACGTTTTTATTTATTTGTGTGTTTGTGTGTTACTTTTTTCTATTTTTTCACTTTTTCTTCCCTATGGGGGCTGCCATATTTTTTTCCATTTCTGTATGTGTCGATTAACGACACATACAGACATGGAATACGGCAGCCAGAGTCCCATAGGGACTGCGAACGGGTCCCGTCCCATCCACTTCTGTGTACGCCGTCTGTGTGGGAACTGCGCATGCGCTGCTCCCACACAGTCCAATTTGAAATGCGCGCCGTCCGGCGCCATTTTCCTGTGGACCGGAAGTTGCGGCCGGACAGTAAGATTACTACTTCCGGTCGCGGCTTCCGGACTTGTGCACTTGGACCAGCGACAGCAGACGGAGCGGACGGGCCGGAGGGAGCCACGGCGGCAGGAGCAGGTAAGAGATTTCTATGTATGTTCGTGTTTGTGTGTGTTTACTACTGTATGTAAACCTACTACACTGTGTGTTAGCTCAAAAAATGGCGACACACAGTGTAGGAGGTTAGACCGTTCAATCCCCTCGTTTATCCCGGCACTAGCCAGGATAAAGGAGGGGGGGATTCTCAGAGCTCACTAGAGCGAGTGCTTTTTTCCAAATTTTGCAGCAAAAAGCAATGTGGTTGCTTTACCACATGCAATGCTGCAATTTTGGGAATAGCTCCATCTAGTGACCAGCACTGGGAAATATTATAAATTAGAATCTAATTTATAATATTTCCTGACTCGTGAAAAAAATAAAAAAAATTTGAACAATGTTTAATCACCTACACACTAAATGTTTAATTTAAAAAAAAAAACATGTTTTGCTGGCAACACATTCCCTTTAAGCCTGAATCACCGCTACTGTCTACATTGCCTCAGGTACCCTTTCTTAACTATAGACATTGTATTGTACCTGTTTAGCCAGCTGCCTTCCCACTACGCGGTACTGCCCAGTGTGTCCACACCCCGCGCCGTGACAGTCATATAGGTTGAATGTCAACATTATAGCGTTTTACCTGTTTACTCATGGTGCTTAAATTTGCCTCCTCAAATGTCAGGGGTCTGAATAGTCCTCAAAAAACATCATTCATGTGGAATGAAGCACTTTCTCTGCAATGTGATATATTTCGCGCACACAAAAAAAAACATATTGTAGATGAATATACCCATAGAGTAAAACATCCTCAGTTCCCCACTGTCATCTTATCACATCATAGTAAGAAACAGCGAGGGGTACTTCTGGCTATCAAGAATATAGCAGCATTTATACCGATTTCATCTGTGATAGATCCTTGTGGCAGATTTATCATCCAATTTGGGGAAATCAATAATGTTCTGTATACCATAGTGGTGGTTTATGCTCCAAATGTCCATCAAATACGATTTCTCAATAGGTTGTTCCTTAAACTTAACAAAATCAAAAGGGCAGGACTGGTTGTTTGCGGGGACTTTAATACTGTTCATGACAGCCATACAGATTATACAGCATCAAGGCGGACCCAATCCCATTTTTTAGCCCCTATCCTACACAGAGAGAATGTTTATGACATCTGTCAGATTCAGCATGACTCGGAAAGGGACTACTCTTACTTCTCCCCGGTTCAAAAGTCTTATTCCCGCATAGACCGATTTCTCGTTAATAGGCCCCTTTTGCAGAGTGTTAAAAACTCAACTATAGAGTTAATTAAATGGTTGGACCATTCAGCTATCAACGTGTGTAGATGAAGAATATCCGAAATCCCCTTCATCATTGTGGTGTAATAACTCCTTCCTTATATCTAACCCCAATTATCGGGATGAACTCAGGAAAGGGTTAGATGAATACTTCCTGTTGAATGTTAATTCTATTCAAGACCTCTTTATTCTTTGGAATGCTCACAAAGCATATATGAGGGGGCTATTTGTAAAATGAGAATGTAGAGCCAAGAAAGAGAGGAAAAGGCAACTTGATGAGATAATGACACAGATCCACACCTTGGAATCTATTAATAAATCTCCCATTTCTTTGGATATCACAAGACAATTACAAAATCTCAGTATAAAAGTAAAGATTGTTCATTAAATAAATATGAGAAACGCTTACAATCTAATAAAGCTCAGTATTATTCCCAGGACAATAAGGCTAGTAAACTTCTGGCAGATAAACGAAAAACTTGAGCTCTTAAAAGTAAAATACCATTCCTTATTGACTCCCCCCATTCCACTAAGTTGTTTGCTCCTGGATACATAGCTAATAAATTCAAAGAGTATTATCACTCCCTATATAATCTGAATCCTTCTCCTACGCTCCCCCAAGACCCCCAGCAGAATGTTGTAGCCTTCGTGCACACATTAAATCTTCGACGGCTCTCCCCTGACCAACTAACTTACCTAAATCTTCCACTTACCAAAGCAGAAATTTCCACAATAATACATTCACTTCCGATACATAAAGCACCTGGTCCTGACGGCCTCTCTGGAATTTACTATAAGACCTTTGAGGACTCCCTATTACCTCATTTGTTTGACACTTTACAACAAGCCATAAAATTGGGTTCCTTCCCCAAGGAAATGCTTAATGCAGTAATAGACACTGCCCAAACCGCGAAAGTCTCCAGACGTTCCCAGAACTTTCATCCCATATTTCTATTCAGCTCCGACTAAGGTTTCAGCTAACCGTTTAGCCCCTATGATACCATCACTTGTTCAACAAGACTAGGTTGGATTTGTCAGGGGGCGGCAAGGCCCACAAAACACAAGAAGAGTCCTAAATATTTTGGATCGCCTAGTAGAGGGAGGAACCCCAGCTGTCCTGGTCACGTTAGCTGCTGAGAAGGCATTCGACCGAGTCAAATGGTCGTTCGTCTTCTCGGTGTTAGAGGAGATGGGATTTGTGGGACACATTGTGAACAAAGTTAAAGCCCTTTACACTTCTCCTTCTGCGAGGGTGATTAGTGAAAGGAACTCTCTCAGATGAATTCCTAATAACAAATGGGTCAAGACAGGGGTCTCCCCTGTCCCCTTTTATTTTCATTCTTTCTATCGAAACATTGGCTCAGGCTGTTAGACAACACTCTGAAATACATGGCATACCAATAGGGGATCGTTTCCATTGTATCTCTCTATAAGCTGACGAAATAATTAAGATTTTTGAGGAACCAGAATCCTCTCTGGGTGCAGCCTTAAAGTTCAAAGAGGAGTTCAGTACACTATCGCACTATAAATTCAATATGGGGAAGTCCCAAGCCGCACCTTTAAATTGCACACATATAGATATGCTATCCATGCAATCTCGTTTTTTCTAGATTGGCAACAAGATCAAATATTTGGGGATTAACGTTACTAATAATGTCTCTCACTTATTCAAAGTGCACTATCTCCCAATGTTGGCAGTAATAGAACAGCACTTGTCACACCTAGATACCCATGAGGTTTCATGGATATGCAGAATAGTGGTGTTTAAAATGTTGGTTCTCCCTAAATTACCGTACCTAATCAGAACATTGCCGATAAAAATACTTTTATTTTATTTTAATACAGTAAATAAATTGCTAAATTCATATGTTTGGAAGAGAGGTAGACCACATATTGCTAAAAAAAATATTAAATAAAGGGAAGAACTTTGGGGGCTTGAGTTTGCCCAACATACATCATTACTACTTGGCTACACAGGTTTCTCAACTGCATAAGTGGTGGCTAGGGGATATGTCCCAACATTGGGTCCATATAGAATCATTGTTGGCACCCACACATAATTTAAAGGCTCTTCTGATAGTAAGTTTAAACCCCCGTTTAGCTGCAATCTCTCTAGCATACTTCTTGTCGGCATCTATTTACAACTGGAAACAATTCCACTCTAATTGTACACACTCAGAATTTTCTCTGCTTTCTTGTGTTCCTTTAGAGGCTTTAGAGCCCTTTCTCTCTGACCTGGCTCTCAACAATTGGAGACACGGGGGAGTGATCCAAGTGATTTCATGGATAACCACCAATTGTTTCAGTTTGTCTCATTGCATGATAAATTTCGCATTCCACACAGGGAGTTTTACAAGTATCTTCACATTAGACTTCTATTACAAAATGATTATCCCTTTAAGGTTACAGCGAATGTGGACATCTTTCAACTCTGGTCTAAGCCTATTACGCAAGTGAAGGGTCTATGGCTCATTTATGACTTGTTAGGCTCTAAAACAAAATTTGAAAAATCACCTCCGTTTCTGGCCTGGGAGAGAGAGCTCATACGAATATTCCCCTCATCATTATGGTGTACTTCTCTCGCCTTCATTGCAAAACATTTGAAATGTTCCCTTCGTTATGAATCTGCTATGAAAACGGTACTTAGATGGTATTATACACCAGATATACTTCAACACATGTTCCCAGGTGTATCACACTTGTGTTGGAGAGATTGTGGTAGTAGAGGCACTCTCCTTCACATTCTATGGGGTTGACCATTACTCACGAATCTTTGGCTTGTCCTTTAACCTAATCTCACAATTGATAGGGATTCGGATAGATCCATCCCCATCTCTGGCACTACTCTTCTTAGATATTAATTCTTTACCGTATAAGTTTAGGAGCATAACGGCGCATATTTTTACAGCAACTAAATTGGCTGTTACCAGGAATTGGAAGAGTTCAACAATACCTCCCCTACAAGAAATTATAGCTCATGTCACTACTACGTGCTGTCACGAGAAAATGTTCGCATACAAAGATCACATTTTCCCTAAGTTCATGACGATGTGGGGCCATTGGCTTTGTAGTGCTCATAATTCTGTTCCTTTTTAATCGGTCATTTCATAGTTCATTAGCATCACTAAATTTCTCATTAGTCCAAGAAATATCAGAGATTAATGTGTTTAATGGTTCTCTTGACGTTTTTCATGCTGATATATACTGGAAGGTACATCGGTAACATATAATCGGAACTTGGATTGTACAAATCACCATCATTTATTATAATATTGGTGCCATATAACTCATTGTACAAGATATGAGCACTCTCAGCTTTTTTTTCACTTACATCTAATATTTGTATTGTTGTCTGACATTGTATCCAACCGTATAATTCTATGTTTAGTCAAGAACGTTTATGAAATGTTTGATAAAAATTTATTGATTAAAAAAAAACAAAAAACAATGAAATAATCCATAGATGTGTGTTACGCTGTGAAGCAATCCTTTCTGCACAGGCTAGTGTCACACTGATAAATGGTAAATTGCAAAATACATATCCACAGCACTCACTTGATCAGACTGTATCCATTCAATTTCAGCAGGATGCAAATTCCTAGTCCAGGGATCCCTACCGGACATTTGATTGGTACCAAACAACTTGTGGACAGCATCCGTATGGCAAAATAGTAAAAGGTGTTTATTAACACATCCCAGTAATAAAGTGGTACGTTTCGACTCCGTAGGAGTCTTTGTCAAGCATACATTACTTGTGAACAAATGTGGGTTATATGTACAAGTCCCTATACATCATTGTTACCAATCATATGGAAGCATTACAAACACTCCCTTAAAACACATGTGAACGTGCTATTACATAATAAGAATCAAATTAGTGAAAAAAACATGTTATATATTACTTACATGCTGTTGGATGTCGCTGCTCAACCTGGTAGTGCCCCTCAGTCTCAACGTCCCGGATGTGTTACTGCGCATGTGTCAGCACACACCGGAAGTCACTGTTCTGTCATAAGAACGTGGCGGCCATTCTACTTACTGGCAGCTATTTTTAGTGGCAATTGGACCTCAGTGTACTTGCTATGTTTGTTTAATAGTTAATTATGTGGCATAAAGCATGTAATTCTAATCACTAATGACTATACCCATAAAGCATAGTGGATGCACATATTGTACTATTATATCCGAGCTCGTGTCTAGCCAGAGTATAAATAATCTAACGTGATAGTTTCTAATAGCCTGTGCGAATAGACCACTCATGGGGCTGAAATTAGAGACAAAAGGTATTCTATCCAAATCAGTCTCTATATCTTTCCTGATACGTAATGTATCCCGACTGGTGTTGCTAATCATATGCCTATATTTCAAGACCAATTTTTTTTAGGGTACCAATTAGACAGTCTACAACGGAAGGGTTTAAATTTGGAGTATGCAATCGGTACTTTCATCTAGATTCTATTCTGTTTGCCTATGTTTTTTGTTTTTAATGTGTATTTATGTTCACTGATTATTGTACATTTTTTCAATCCAAATTCACACATGCTGGGGATGTCGGAGTGCCACTTCGTATTGACCCACCAATCATGAAGTAGACTACGGCCCACACCTAATGCTACAGCAATGCTGATACGGTCTAATTTGGCGACAGATTGCACTATTAAGAATTAATAACTAACAGATTGGACATTATATTGTGTCATTGGCAGTTTTTGTGAAGAAGTAGGTTTTATATGTTCTTCTATGTATCTAAAAAGGTTCTTAGGTCATCTTCTTATGACTATCCTCCATACATTATATGGGAGGTATATCACCATTTAGTGGCTAATCTATAGGTACATGAGTTATCTTGACACATTGACATGAGGTTGATTTTATTTCTTGACCTCCTGTCAATGAGAAATGATTACCACCTAGTGGTTGAAAATTATATCACGTTAGATTGTTTATACCCTGGCTAGACACGAGCTCGGATATAATAGTACAATATGTGCATCCACTATGTTTTATGGGTATAGTCATTAGTGATTAGAATTACATGCTTCATGACACATAATTAGCTATTAAACAAACATAGCAAGTACACTGAGGTCCAATTGCCACTTTAAAACTAGCTGCCAGATACGGCGAACGATCTTGAGTTCAGAGACATTCATACATGGTTGCTGGGTTACCGTCTATTGATCTTCCTCTGCTGTGCAATCGCGGCACTGTTGTTAGGGCTTCGGGCAGAAGTAAAATGGCCGCCACGTTCTTATAACAGAACAGTGACTTCCGGTGTGTGCTGACGAATGCGCAGTAACACATCCGGGACGCCGAGACCGAGGGGCACTACGAGGTTGAGCAGCATCATCCAACAGCATGTAAGTAATATACAACATGTTTTTTCACTACTTTGATTCTTATTATGTAATAGCACGTTCACATGTGTTTTAAGGGAGTGTTTGGAATGCTTCCATATTATTGGTAACAATGATGTATAGGGACTTGTATATATAACCCACATTTGTTCACAAGAAATTTATGCTTGACAAAGACTCCTGCGGAGTCTAAACGTTGCACTTTTTTACTGGGATGTGTTAATAAGCACCTTTTACTATTTTGCCATACGGATACACTGATAAATGATGTCCTTTCTTATTCCCCTTTTGGTCCACACTCTGCACATTTGCAGTTTGGGGAATTTTTCTGGGAAAGTGTTGACCTGGTACAATATGGGCGCCCTCGCTACCAGCAGATATGTTTGGGCCCTACCCTTCCTGGTTCCCTAATTTTAGGGCCTTGATAAATTGCCTCTTGAAACAGAAGAAATGTTCCCCTCTGATCTGCACAACTGCATATTTTTCTTTCCTGATTATTGGAGCCTTAACTAATTTTATTTTTTCATAGACGTAGTGGTATGAGGACAGTTTTTTTGCAGGATGAGCTGTAGTTATTATTGGTACCATTTTGGTGTACATGCGACTTTTTGATCACTTTTTATCCTGTTTTTTGGAGGCAAGGTGACCAAAAAACAGCAATTCAGTTTTCTATTTTTTTCTATACAGTGTTCACCACGCATTTATAAATTACATGTTATCTTTAATCTCCGGGTCAGTGCGATTCTTGCGATTCCAAATTTATAGCACTTTTTTATGTTTTACAACTTTTTGCACAATAAAATGACTTTTGTAAAAAGATTATATTTTTCTGTCGCCATGTTGTGAGAACCATAACGTTTTAATTTTTTCGTCAACGGAGCTGTATGAGGGCTTGTTTTTTTGTGAGACGAGCTATAGTTTATATAGGTACCATTTTTAGATACAAATGCGCCTTTTTATCACTTTTTATTCCAATTTTTGTAGGACAAAGTGTCCAAGAAACAGAAATTTTGGCATAGTTTATTGCGTTTGTTTTTTTTTTTTACGCCATTCATCGCGTCGAGTAAATAACATAATATTTTTATGGTTCAGGCAGTTACGGTTGTTGCGATACCAAATGTGTACGGTTTATTTATTTTTTTCAATAATAAAGGACTGATAGGGGGAAAAGGGCAATTGTGTTTTATTTTATTACTTGAAATTTTGATTTGATTTTTACAACTTTTATTTTTTCCCTTTCTTTATTTTCCCTTTTTTTTTTTTTTACTAGGGAACTTGAATGTCCAAATGTCAGTTTTTTTTCTAATACATTGCACTACCTATGTAGTGCAATTTATTAGATCTGTCAGTCGTTCACTGACAGCAAGCCGATTAGTCTCCGCCTCCGGACGGAGCATTATCGGCTTCCGTAATGGCAGACCAGGAGGTCATTGTTAGGCCTTCTGTTGCCAAAGCAGCAGTCGGCTGCCCTGCAATCGAATTGCAGGGTTGCCGATCTGCTACCAACCTCTAAAATGCAGGATAGCTTGCGATTCCTGTATCTAAGGGGTTAATGACAGGGATCGGAGCTAGCTCTGGTTCCTGCCATTACAGGTGGATGTCAGCTCTGACATACAGATGACATCTACCGCTGATTATGCCGGCTCAGCTTCTGAGCCATCTTGTAGGCGACTATGGAGGCTTTTTAGGCCAGACCTCTGGGCGGGGCCTGAATGGCTTCCATACTAGGCAGATTAGGAAGCCACTATTAGACCTCCGGTTGCCATTGCAGCCACCGGCACCCGGGCAATTTCATTGCTGGGGTGCCGCTGAGCTGCAATCCACTTAAATGCAGCGATCGCTTTTGACCACTGCATTTAAGGGGTTAATGGCGAGGATCGAAAATAACTTAATTCCCTGCCATTACCCCAGGGTGTCAGCTGTAACATTGAGCTGACACCCGGGGATGATGACACAGACTCAGCTTCTGAGCCCGTGTCATCCATTTGTCGCATGGATACGGCAAAATGGGGGAAACACTAGCTTTTCATGATGTATCCATATGACAATGTCGGGAAGGGGTTAACTCGAACATTTTCTTATTTTATTTTGTTATGTAGCATGGAATATTTCGTTGTATAAATCAACAGCAATGAAAAATTATAGTATAAAAAAAAAAACTTGAGTAGTGCATGTTCAAGAGGAAATCGTTGCCCTTTCTGGGCTACATGGTCTCCGATCATGGACTCAAGATGGATCCAGAGAAGGTGAAGTCTGTCTTAGAGTGCCCATGTCCACAGGGTCTCAGGGCTATACTGTAATGACGGGGTAGGGAGACAGACAGGTGATCCCTAATCTACCCGCCACTCAGTCCCTGCCTAGTTGCACGGCCCGTCCTAGGCAACGGCGTACAACTGGGCGACGGTCCCTACGCTCAATAAGTGTACGACAGACAAGGGTACACAGAAGCTAAGGGAAATGGGGCAGTTGCCCACGGCAACACCATGAGCAACAAGAGTAGTGAACGAGCCGAGTCAAACAAGGAGTGTACGAGGTACCAAACGCAGAGCAGGAGCGTAGTCATTAAAGCCAGGGTCAAAATGAAGCAAGGTCAATAATAATAGCAGGAGCAGCAGAGCCAGGAAACAGGAAAGAATCACAGGCAGTGGACAAGCAGGAAATGAAGGTATAAATAGACCGAGGGCGGGAGCTAGAACCGTCTGGCCAGGCTGTGATAGGTTCTCCCACTCCTCAGCCTACCAGCCTGAGTGGTAGCAGATCGAGTCACTCTATCAGACCTAGGAGCAGGTGCAGACTGATTAACAACGGGCGTTGACACAGAAGCTGTGTCTGGCAGATCCTTTACAGCACACCCCTTTTATGAGAGGCCACTGGACCCTTTCTAGGTGGACCTGGCTTATTGAGGAACCGAAGATGGAACCTTCTGAGCAATACCCCAGCGTGAACATCTCGGGCGGGTACCCAAGTCCTCTCCTCAGGCCCGTATCCTCCCCAATGGACCAGGTACTGGAGCGAGCCTTGGACCATCCTGCTGTCCACAATCTTGGCCACCTCGAATTCTACCCCTTCAGGGGTGAGAACAGGGACCGGAGGTATCCTCGAGGTAACCACGGACAGGGAGCAGCATTTAAGGAGGGAGGCATGAAACACGTCGTGTATTCGAAAAGACGGGGGTAACTCCAGTCGGAAGGAGACATGGTTAAGGACCTCAATGACCTTGTACGGCCCTATATACCGGGGAGCAAATTTTTGGGACGGGACTTTAAGGCGCAAATTTTTAGAAGACAGCCACACCAGATCCCCGACCAGAAACAAGGGGTTAGCAGAACGTCTTCTATCTGCCTGAGTCTTTTGTATGCTCTGGGACGTCTCTAGGTTCTTCTGAACCTGGGCCCAGACTGTGCACAGTTCCCGATGAACGACATCTACCTCGGGATTGTTGGAACCACCAGGTGAAACAGAAGAGAACCGTGGATCAAACCCAAAATTATAGAAAAAGGGGGAGACCCCTGACGAGTTACTGACCCAGTTATTAAGGGAAAATTTGGCGAGGGAAATGAAGGAGACCCAATCATATTGACAGTCAGAGATAAAACACCTTAAATATTGTTCTAGAGACTGATTAGTCCTCTCGGTTTGGCCATTAGTTTCAGGATGGAAGGCCGAGGAGAAGGACAGATCAATCTCCAACTTTTTACAGAAGGCTCTCCAAAACAATGAAACAAATTGTACCCCTCTGTCAGAAACAATATTGACAGGAACCCCATGGAGACACAGGATGTGTTTGACAAACAAGTAGCTAACGTCTTAGCATTGAGTAGTTTCTTGAGGGGCACAAAGTGGCACATCTTACTAAAGCGGTCTACTACAACCCACACCACCGACTTGCCTTGAGATGGAGGCAGATCGGTGATAAAATCCATGGAGATATGGGTCCAAGGTCTCTAGGGAATGGGCAAAGAACATAGTAAGCCCGCTGGTCGGGACCTGGGAGTCTTGGACCTAGCACAAATTTCACAAGCGGCGACGTAGGCCTTAACGTCTTTAGGCAACCCAGGCCACCAATAGTTTCTGGCAATGAGGTGCTTAGTAGCCAGGATGCCTGGATGGCCAGATAGTGCAGAGTCATGATTTTCCCTGAGTACCCTTAACCGGAATTGCAGGGGAACAAACAGCATGTTCTCAGGAAGGTTCCCGGGAGCTGAACATTGATCAGCCGCAATTTCGGAGACGAAGTCAGAATCAACAGAGGAAATGATTATACCTGGGGGCAAAACACAAGCAGGATCTTCCTCCGAAGGAGGGCTGGCCATGAAGCTACGCGACAGTGCATCAGCTTTAATATTTTTAGACCCAGCCCTATAGGTGACCAAAAAGTTGAATCTAGTAAAAAACAACGCCCATCGAGCTTGTCTCGGGTTTAGCCTCCGGGCAGATTCTAGGAAGACCAGATTCTTGTGGTCAGTAAGGACCGTTACCTGGTGCCTAGCCCCCTCCAGGAAGTGGCACCACTCTTCAAATGCCCATTTAATGGCTAAGAGTTCGCGGTTGCCAATGTCATAGTTACTCTCAGTGGGCGAGAACTTCCTGGAGAAGTAGGCACAGGGACGGAGATGGGTGAGGGACCTGGTACCCTGCGACAAGACAGCACCCACTCCCACCTCAGAGGCGTCAACCTCCACGATGAATGGCTCCATTTAGTTGGGCTGAACCAGCACTGGGGCAGAGATAAAGCACTTCTTAAGGACCTCAAAAGCCTGGACAGCCTCAGGAGGCCAGTGGAGGAGATCAGCACCTTTGCGAGTGAGATCCGTAAGAGGCTTAGCGATGACCGAGAAGTTAGCAATAAATCTCCTGTAATAATTAGCGAATCCCAGGAAGCACTGTAACGCCTTCAGGGAGGCAGGTTGGACCCATTCCGCCACAGCCTGGACCTTGGCGGAGTCCATGCGGAATTCATGAGGAGTGAGGATTTGACCCAAAAATGGTATCTCTTGCACCCCAAACACACATTTTTCGGTCTTAGCAAAGAGTTTGTTTTCCCGAAGGACCTGGAGCACCTTCCTGACATGCTCAATGTGGGAGGACCAGTCCTTGGAAAACACAAGTATGTCATCAAGGTACACTACAAGAAATACCCCCAGATAGTCTCTTAAAATCTCATTTATGAAATTCTGGATGACCGCGGGAGCATTACACAACCCAAAGGGCATTACGAGGTATTCGAAATGACCTTCGGGCATGTTAAATGCAGTCTTCCACTCATCCCCCTCTTTGATGCGGATAAGGTTATACGCCCCCCGTAGATCAAACTTAGAGAACCATTGGGCCCCCTGAACCTGATTGAAGGGATCAGGAATCAAAGGAAGGGGGTACTGGTTCCTTACAGTGACCTTATTCAAGTTCCGGTAGTCGATGCACGGCCTAAGACCACCATCCTTCTTCCCTACGAAGAAGAAGCCAGCACCTACCGGAGAAGTAGAGGGGCGAATGTAACCCTTGGCCATGCATTCCTGGATATGCTCTCTCATGGCTTCACGTTCGGGACAAGAGAGATTGAATATCCTACCCTTAGGGAGCTTAGCTCCTGGTACCAAATCGATTGCGCAATCGTATTCTCTATGAGGAGGTAACACTTCGGAGGCCTCTTTAGAGAAAACATCAGCGAAGTCCTGAACAAACTCAGGTAGAGTGTTCACCTCCTCAGGGAGAGAAATAGAATTAACAGAAAAACATGACGTCATGCATTCATTACCGCATTTGGTAAGATCCCCCAGTATTCCAGTTAAACGTGGGACTATGCAACTGCAACCAGGGAAGGCCTAAAACCAAATCGGACGATAATCCCTGCATCACCAGTACAGAGCACTGCTCCAAATGCATGGAGCCAACAAGGAGTTCAAAAACAGGGGTATGCTGTGTAAAATAACCATTAGCAAGAGGAGTGGAGTCGATACCCACTACCGGGACAGGTTTAGGCAAATCAATCAATGGCATAGCTAGAGACATAGCAAATTCCACAGACATAATATTAGCAGAAGACCCTGAATCCACGAAGGCACTGCCGGTAGCAGACCTACCACCAAAAGAGACCTGAAAGGGAAGCAAGATTTTATTAGGTTTCATCTTTACGGGAAATACCTGTGCGCCCAAGTGACCTCCCCGATGTTCGCTTAGGCGCGGAAGTTCTTCCGGCTGCTTATTCTTATGCCCAGGACAGTTGTTCACTTGATGCTTGTCATCCCCACAGTAGAAGCAGAGACCATTCTTCTTGCGGAACTCTCTACGTTGTTGGGGGGACACGGAGGCCCCGAGTTGCATAGGTTCATCCGAGTTTTCCGTGGAAGAATGAAGCAACGGAACCTTGGGAGCCATCATGAGTCAGAGGAGAAAGCACAAAAACTTTCAAGTCGTCGTTCCCTGAGACGTCGGTCAAGTCGTACCGCTAAAGCCTTAACCTGATCTAGGGAGTCAGAAGAGGGATAACTAACTAGCAGGTCTCTCAGGGTGTTCGACAGACCCAATCTAAACTGGCACCTCAAGGCAGGGTCATTCCACCGAGAAGCTACACACCACTTCCTAAAGTCAGAACAATATTCCTCTACAGGTCTCTTACCCTGACGTAAGGTCACCAGCTGACTCTCGGCAAAGGCAGTCTTGTCAGTCTCGTCATAAATGAGCCCGAGAGCAGAAAAGAAAAGATCAACGGAGGAAAGTTCAGGGGCGTCAGGAGCCAAGGAGAAGGCCCATTCTTGGGGCCCGTCCTGGAGCCGGGACATAATTATACCCACCCGCTGGCTCTCAGAACCTGAGGAGTGGGGCTTTAAGCGAACATAGAGCCTACAACTCTCCCGAAAGGAGAAAAAAGTCTTCCGGTCCCCTGAGAACCGGTCAGGCAACTTGAGGTGGGGTTCAAGAGGTGAGGTGGGGGGCACTACCAGGGAAGCATCACGCAGATTGTCCCTCTGAGCCAGGGCCTGGATCTGTAGGGAGAGGCCCTGCATCTGCTGAGCCAGGGTCTCAAGGGGGTCCATCGAAGTGTCAGGGACCAGGGTAGACTAGGTATATGGGCCTGTGATTATGTAATGACAGGGTAGGGAGACAGACTGGTGAGCCCTAATCTACCCGCCACTCAGTCCCTGCCTACTTGCAACGACCCGTCCTAAGCGACGGGGTACAACTGGGCGACGGTCCCTACGCTCAGTAAGTGCAAGACAGACAAAACAGACAAGGGTACACAGAAGCTAGGGAAATGGGGCAGCTGCCCATGGAGACACCGTGAGCAACAAGAGTAGTGAACGAGCCGAGTCAAACCAGGAGAGAGCGAGGTACAAAACGCTGAGCAGGAGAGTGGTCAGAAAGCCAAGGTCAATAACAAGCAGAGGATGAGTAGTACAAGCAGCAGCAGCAAGCCAGGAAACAAGCATAGAAGAATCACAGGCAAAGGAGGAACAGGAAAGGCAGGTATAAATAGACAGTGGGCGGGAACTAGCTCCGTCTGGCCAGGCTGTGATAGGCTCTCCCACTCCTAAGCCTGCCATCCTGAGTGGTGGAAGATGGAGTCAGTCTCACAGACATAGGAGCAGGTGCAGAGTGATTGCCCACGGGCGTTGACAAAGAAGCTGTGTCTGGCAGATCCTTTACATACTGCCTGCTCTTCATTAAATGCCATTAACCCTAAATCAGGGGGTTTGGCTGGCAATCATCTAATGTATATGGCCAGCTTAATGCATGGAAGAAACAGGAGGCGGCTCCGTTTCACATCCAATTGTGTTCCCCATGGATGTGATTGCAGGAGGCCGACAGTTATATATGGCAGACTTGGGCCTATTGATAAACCCCAGGTCAAATATGAGTGCCTATAAAGCCATACATTAGGCATAGCCTAAATCGTGCCTGTCAGATTTTCACTTTCAGGCAATAATGCATTTGAATACATGATTATTCCAATGCATCACTGAAAGTCTCCTAGTGGGACAAAAACTGTTATATAAAGTTGAATAAAGTTATTAAAAAAAGCCGGTAAATAAATTTTTATCCCATGAAAATAAATTTTATTGATAGTAAAAAGTCAAACTGTCGATTACAGTCATTAAATGAGAAGTAAAAATGGATGTCCTCAGTGGATCTCATCCTAACAAAAATACAGTACATCTGTCATCAAATAAAGTACAAAGAAGAAAACAATATATTACACATGCCATGATGGCGGTAATGCAGCCTTAAAAGTACCGTGTGAGTGCTTTCCATTTGTGGTGCAAACTGACGAAGCCAGGAGCCATAATTTTTATTGGAGAAGGTTAATGTGTTCTGTTATGCAAACAACTATACAACCCACTAGTCTAATTAAATTACTGACAACTGATAAGAAGTGAGCTAAGAGCACCTGTTCCTCTAGTGCAAGTTTTTGCCAAGATTTCCATTTACACACTACAGAAAGTTTGTAGGGGAGACCAAATGGATTCCTAAGGATGATCAGGATAATTCTGGGTTGGGAGGCAAATACTAAAGGCCCTTTTACACCGTCCAATGATCGGGCAAACGAGCATTCATATGAACCTTTGTTCCCAATAATTTCTGTGTGTAAACAGGGTAACGATCAGCCGTTGAACGAGCAAATGCTCAATCATTGGATGATCGTCTTGTTTATGCTACACAAAATATTATCATTGTCGGCAGCATACCTCCCTGTGTAAACAGGAAGACGTGCTGCTGGCATGATGGAAATGCATGTGGATGAGCGATCAATCGAGCGCTCGTTCCCCAACATTACTCATAATAGCTCCTTCTAAAATGAGCAAATGAGCGCCGATCAATGAGCTATCATGTTGATCGGTACTCGTTTACACTCATTTTATTTTCCTGGACCCCTGTTCCAGAGATATGGCCCGCTGTTCTATTGGCTACATGCTAATTTGCTGTAGTTAGCCAATGCGGTGGAGCTAGATTCCCTGCCTCTGATGCTGACCAATCAGCACAAGGCAGCTTGAGCACCCTGATGGCTAACTACGGCAAGTTAGCATACAGGGACTGAACACAACAGTGTGCCATATCCCTGGAACGGGGGTGGGGGGGTCCAAGAGAAAAACCAGCGCTGGAATCAGCACTAGTCAGGTCAGTAAACCAGTTCAATTAATATGACCTAGTGACATGTCCTCTTTAAAAAGTATGAGACAGATGGCAAGATAGTACGAGTGGTCAGTTCAACCACATAGAGGGTCCAAAGTAATTTCACAAATTTTACCATTGCAGTTAAGAAAAACAATGGGAAGAACAGTCAGCCTGAAGGAATATGTGACCTCCAACAGTGTAGAGACAAATTGACTTGTATCTTTACATAGTCAGGGAGCTTGAGAACCCTTTCTCCAGTTAGAGTCTCTGAGGGGGTTCTGTGGAATGCTATTTGCACAGGAGATTGGGTCCATCCTTTGGATTCAGCAGTATGTGAGTAGAGCCATTTGCAAGGAGCTTGCTAGGAAACAGGGGCTGGAAGAGGGGTAGGGGGAGAAGGTGGTTGCCTAGGGCGCCACTTGGGAAGGGGCAAAAAAAAAGAATGTTCTACCTTTAAATTGTTTACCAATCAGTATTGCCCTGCATAAATTAAAACGATAGGAAATGGTGTGGAAAAGTGTATATCTGGACAATTAAATGAATAGCTTTCCATCCAACAGTTATTATGCGAAATTTGAGTGAACAAGGGGGGTGGGATGAGTTCTGAGACCACCGCCTTGGGCTCCATGAGAGCTTGTTTCACCCTTGCTAGGAAACCTTATCTTGTAAACAGTTTTCTAGTGGTGTAGGACAGGTATAACATAATTCCTTCCACATGTGTCCTTCCTTAACTTGTATCTAAACCCGACATATTACAAAACAAAACATGTAAAAAAAAAGTATACCTCTGACTGATGCCTCCGATGAATGCCATCCATCAGCCATTCATTGCCTTTAGACTCCATTGTTAAAAAAAACTTGTATATATTTAACGTAAGAAGAATTTTGAAATATAAAATCGTCGACATGATTAGCAGGACTGAGGCTCAAAGTGGCCATGTGTTTACTAGTAGATGTTTTGGCACAAAGCTTAGTGCCCCTGGGAATCAAAGCATTGTATGGAGCATTTTATAAATACTTCTTTGACCTGGCTTGTGAAAGTGAGAGTAATCATATGAAGCGGGGGCCGAAGATTGTTGCAGAAGCTCTGGGAGAGGAGAAAGTAATGGGCTCACAAGATATTAGTCAGGTGCATTGGCGCTCCTATTCTTTTCTTTCGGGCCATCAGTACTTGCTGCAGCTATTAAGTCAAATTGGGTAGCTAGCTGGAGGTCACAGAATCGGAACTCACGAGATTGCTGCCATCCGTGGCTCTGTTTGGGCAACCAATGTTGGTTATGTTTTGACAAATCTTAAGGTAGCATATGACACATTTTCATCTGTAAGTTCCTGAAATAAAAGCAGACAAGGGACCTGAGGAATCACTTGTAGCATTTTCTGCAGATAAGTGGAAATTTTTTTATTAAAAAACAAACTGAGAAAGCGAGAGTGGGAGCTTGCAAGGGTGTTTTCAACTAAAGGGTGTTTTGTCTTAACCCTTTCAGGACCCAGACATTTTTTGGATTTACGTTCTCATTTTTTCCTCCCCATCTTCCAAAAGCCATAACTTTTTTATTTTTCTGTCAATATAGCCAAATGAGGGCTTGTTTTTTTCGGGACGAGTTGTAGTTTTTAATGGTACCATTTGTTGTACCATACAATGTATTGGGAAACTGGAAAAAATTTATTTGTGGGGTGGAATAGGAAAAAAACAGAAATTCCTCAATATTTTGAGGGGTTTCGTTTCTACGGTTTTCACCATACGGTAAAAATGGCATGTTAACTTTATTCAACCAGTCAATATGATTACGGCGATACCAAATTTATAAAGTTTTTTTTATGTTTTATTACTTACAAGGAAGAAACTAAATTTGTGTTTTGTCGCCATATTCTGAGAGCCATAACTTTTTTATTTTTCTGTCGATTGTGCGGTACGAGGGCTTATTCTTTTGCAGGGTGAGCTGTAGTATCTATTGGTACCATTTTGGTCTACATGAAACTTTTTGATCACTTTTTATGGCATTTTTTGTGACATATGAAGTGACCAAAAAACAGCGATTCTGGAGGTTTATATTTTTTTATTTTTTTATTTTTACAGCATACACTGTATGCAATAAATAATGCTATAATGTAACAGTTTGGACTTCTACGGATGCAGCGATACCAATTTTGTAGATTTTTTACATTACTTCAGAGGGAAAATGTGAAAAGGGGGGTTATTTGAATTTTAAATTATTTGTTTTTACACTACTAAAAACTTTAGTGAACTTTTTTTTACACATTTCATTAGTCCCCCCTAGGGGACTTGAATCAGCGATCATTACAATACAATACACTGCAATACACTGGTACAATACACTGCAATACTAATGTATTGCAATATATTGTAATTTTTACAGGCTGCTGTTAAGCCGTGCCAAAGACACGGCTTAACAGGAGATGAAGAAAGGCAGCTCTGGTGGCCTTCATTAGGCCCCTGGGCTGCTATGATAAACATTGGAACCCCCCGATCGCTTTGCAGGGGGCCCGATGAGCTGTCAGAGGGAGGCGCCCCCCTGTTTGTAAGATCTTAGATGCTGCGATCGTGTTGATTACAGCATCTAAGGGTTAAACAGCCAGGAACAGCGCGATCGCTGTTCCTGGCTGTTAGTCCCGGGTGTCAGCTATAAAACACAGCTGACACCCGCTGCGTACGGAGCGGGAAAAGCGGGTGAGCCCGCTCTGAACATCACTTCCCCCCACCACTACGCAATAGTACATCGTGGTGCGCGAAGAGGTTGAAGTGCCTTTTCAATCAGGGACATTTATGACATATGTGAAAGGAGACAAAAAGTGAATAGATATCAATAATCTCCTACTAAACCCCTTGAATCTAAAGTCACTTCATCCCAAATCACACAAGGAGTTTTCCCATCAGGGACATTTATGACATATCCACTGGATATGTCATAAATGTCAGATAGATGCTGGTCCCACCTCTGTGACCCGCACCTATCTGTAGAACAGTGCCCCCTAAACCCCATTCGCCCACTCTGTGTTGCGGCTGAAGCATGTGATTTCCGATCAGGAAAAAGAAAATAGTTTCCATAAGTTCCATACTAGTGAACGGCAGTTACGGAGGCAGCGTAGCATGCGAGCTACTCTGATTTCTTCTTCGTGGTCAGAAATCACACACTTCAAATGCAACACAGAGCAGTAGAACGCGTTTAGGGGGCCCCGTTCTAGAGATAGAACCTATCTGACATTTGTGACTTATCCTGTGGTTATCCAAAAAATTAAATATTTGAAGCAGCACAAATCCCAATATCAGGAGCGGTGTCACGCTGTAAGATCAGACAAACCCAGTCTGACGTAATGTAATCCCCAGAAAAAGCGCGGTTGAACAGCAGCACGCTTCTCTCAAATTTCAATCAATATGTTCTTTTATTGGTCAAACATCCAGTAAAAAATGGCAACGTTTCGACCCGTGACAAGTGGAGGGCCTTTTTCAAGCCTTGATTGAAATTTGGGAGACGTGTGCTGCTGTTCAACCACGCTTTTTCTGAGGATTATCCTGTGGTTATGTCATAAATGTCCCTGATGGGAAAATTTCTTGTGTGACTAGTGATGAAGTGACTTTAGATTTAGGAATTTAGTAGGAGTTTATTGGTATCTATTCACTTTTTGTCTGCTTTCACCTGTATAAATTACCTTGCTTTAAAGCTTCTGTATTTGTGATGTCCCCATTAGTAACAACGTGTGACATGATTGACAATACCTTGTACAATGTATGCAGTACTTGAACAGCCGTTTGAGGGTGCATAGTGCTGTGCAAAATGCATGGACGTTGCTCATTAGGAAGTCCAGATCTTGGCTCTAAATTAGCAAATTGCAAAACTGATATTTATTGATAACATGCAAAGGAGTTTGCTGCTCACTTAGCAGGCACATTAGGAAGCTAGATGGGTGACAGTCAGAAGGCAGGGTAGAGTGAAGAGTGTCAGGAGGCTAGTACTGGTCCAGCACACTCCAACAAGTTTGCCAAGTTGTCAAATAAGTGGATGTCAGTTCAGGGGTAGCACTGCTGCAGCAAGACATTTTAGCTGACTGCCAGGGGAATGTTTGCTCCAGCAAAGAGGGGAATAAGTGTACAGGGCAGGCCAGATAAGTGCTGGTAGTATTCAAATATTAGGAGAACAGATAGGGCAAACTGTCACAAAGACTGTGATCATAGGACAGTGTGTTGGCTTCCTGGCAATCGAGTTCAACATATTGCGGATCATGTTCATAGTTTACTGGGAGACATTGGGGCTGGGAATTTTTTTTGCCCTAAGATGAGGAAAATTGTATTTTGCTTCATTTTTGCCCTCCTCTTAATCAACATTGCAGGTTAACAGAACTGTATAAGCAGAAGATAGACTGACACTGCCTGCCATGGATCATTAGTGGTGAAATTATACATCCAAGACTGTACAGCGCAAACGCCCAGGCAGTGCTCTGTGGTGAAAATAGCACAAAAACTGTTTGTATATTTCAATCTTGAAAAACCACGGCACTCACCACTGTAACAAAATCTTATTTTATTATAATCCTGGTTGTTGAATGTGGAGAAATTAGCCTAAAACCTATTCACGTATTGTCAGGGATCATTACCATGTATATTGTCTGAAAAATATTATCCTCACATATATGTATATACATTTCAGTTCTTTGTGTAATATACTGATATATATAACAAGTTCTTTGTTCATGTCGGACACACCTATGGAAGACACCGCCCCCTGGAATGCAAAGAGGAGTGTGCAGAAGAATGTATAGCAAAAGTTACAGCAGAAGAGCCAATGGAATTCAAGCAAGTCACACATCTATAGGGAGGGGCATGTGTCTTCTCTGTGTGTGTTTCTTTGTTCTGAATAAAGTTCAGTCCCTCCTGGCTGACATTGAAGCTGTACCTCAGACATTTGTGTGGTGTACTTCTCTCCAGGCATGCCTTCAGCTTTCAATTTACAGAGGTGGTTATTCGGTGTGAAATGCGGACCTGACATTTGGTGCCGAAACCCGGGACCTCACTCGAGGAAAAATCAAAATCCGGACAGTCGACAATCACAGGGTGAAACAGAGGACTCAAAGTTGCCCACTGAAGGAATTTGATCACCTCCGCAATAACACGGTAAGCGAATTGATTTTATAAATCTTCGTCTTATCTGTGTTAGTGGGCAGTCTTGTAGCGATCTGTAGAACCCTTTTGTTGATTTCCTGGATTATCTCAGGCGACAGAGGTGATATTTTCCGCTGTGAGGTTGGAAACCTGTGAGACCCTAGTCGCGCCCGACTAACCATCCTCTGGGTAATTAGGGACTGGATAAAGTTATATAACACGACCAGAGAGCTGCAGACTGTGGAATTTTTAATATTTCCAGCGAGGCCAGAGAGTCTAAATAAATAAAGTTATATAACACGACCAGAGAGCTGCAGACTGTGGAATTTTTAATATTTCCAGCGAGGCCAGAGAGTCTAAATAAATAAAGTTATATAACATGACCAGAGAGCTGCAGACTGTGGAATTTTTAATATTTCCAGCGAGGCCAGAGAGTCTAATTGAATATTTTTGAGAGTCTAATTAAAGATTTTTTATAATTCTAGCGAGATGTAATGATAAATACATTGCAGACTAGAGTTTATACTATTTCGGCGAGACTTAGCGTTGGAGACTGTGAAATTATATTATTTCCTGCCAGACCAAGAGTTGCAGATCGAAAATTGTTATATAAATTACGTGTATAATATAGACTGTTAGAATGGATGGTTTACGGTCCATATTCAAATCATCAGGATCACCCGATCCTATTCATGATTTGGTGAAGTGAATGGAAGTTAGGAATAAGAAAGGTATTGTATGTTATATGTATTAGAAAACAGGACCAGCCAACGCCCGGTAATGGCGTCCGTACCTCATGTTGAGTGTGTCCTCATTGTGGGTGGGAAACCACCCCCCCTTCACAGCTGCGCACTGTGTTTCCAATGGGAGAGGCTGCCCCCCCCCTGCCCCTGATGTGGCCACGCCCGGCCCAACCAAATCAGTATGAAATAATCACCTTGTTAATTTTGTCATTTGTAGTGTTTTTTTTCTATTTACAGAAGTTCCAGTCTAGTTCACAGATGAAGCAACACGTCATCATAATATAGAGATGGTGGCCGACAGATTGTATGGTTAAACATTAACGTAGATAATTCCTATACAATGGTGTGATGAATGATTGCAGATACGTATGTTGTTTTGCCGGCATTGAAAGTGTTAAGATTGTGAGAAGCTGTGAGTTTGTGACCCCCCCCCCCCCTCCCTCCCCTCTAAAGTGTGCTGTGTTTGGGAGGAGGAGGAGGAGGAGGAGGAGGGGGGGCTGACTGGGTGCAGTCCGCAGGGCTGATGAGACAAAGGGATTTCAATATGCACTGCTGAGATATATATATATATATCAGTAATGTGTACAAACCGAAATAAATTTCTTCTCTTTTGCGCATGCGCTGTTGTTGATAAAAGTTACGATATTTATGTGTTCTGATATGATCAGATTTCATGTGTTTTGATGTTAATTCAGATGTATTAAACTACAGATACTGTGAGACACGGGGTTTTGAAAATGTATGTGCCCCCACCGTTCCCTATATATATATATATACAGTTTATTGGTTTGCAGTAATTAATGTTATCAGATATAATATTTTCTGTTTTATTGAATAACAAACTACAATTGTTTTGCTTTTGATTTCACACATGAGTTATGTCATTGTAAAGATCAAATGTATTTTCGTCAGGAAAAAGTCATTTTTGTTTCAGGCTGTTGCACATTACAGGGGGTTAAACTAGTGCCGCACAGATAGAGTGCCAGACTTTGTTATGTTGAGATGTAGTTTTGAACTCTGCTACATTACTTTCGCAGAGTCCACAAAGGGGGGAAGGGTGAAGGAACTGATCAGGTACAATTTTGGTTTGTTTTGAGTTAATTAATTTGGTTTCAGGAGATCTAAAATGTGTAAGAGACCCCAATGAGTAATCCAGATTAAATGTGTATGAGAGTAACCTACATTTTGAGGTTTGTGTAGATGGTTGTGTAAGAGACCATCCCCCTCCAGCAAATTTACACAGGAGGCAGAGGTGACGTCACTCACACGAGTCTTTATGGATTAAGATGAGGGGGAAGGCAAAACAAAAATTGTCTGGACATTGTTAATTTGATGTAAAGTTTTTAGGAATGTTTTCTTTTTATTTGTTTTTTTTTTATTAATCAAGTATTTGCAGAACCTGATAAAAGTGAGATTCTCAAGGTATTCTGGATTATCAGATGAGTGTGGAGAAGTGTATAACATTTGGTTTTATTTTAGAGAATGAAGACGCCACCCCTTTGAGATGTTCTATCTATATGTGACATGGGTTTTTAATGTAAATTTGTAATAAAGAGATATTTTATTATACAGTATGTACAAGCCGGGATACGAAGCACCAGGTAAATCATCCAGAAACCACTCTCACCTTCTTGTTCATCTCAAGGAGCGGAGCTGGAGGTGCTCGCTGAGGCTTGTAACCTGGCAGAAGGTAAGACGGCCGACATTTACACTGACTCTAGGTACGCTTTTGGCATCGCCCACAATTATGGGCCCATTGGTAGTAGGAACTTTATTGGATCATCGGGTAAGCCAATTGAGAGAGCGAGAGAAGACAGACCTGACAACAAGGATATGTGCAGCCAGGTGTCAGTAAATTGGCTTGTCCCTGGATACAATAATGCCACCACTAGGTTTGTAGCAGCCGGCATGATGTGCGCACGGCGTGACATAGGTAAAACAGCAAAGGTACCTGTGAAAAGTGCAGCCCGGCCAGATTAACAGTCCCAGCGACTGCAGAACATACAACTACCGGAGGTAGAAGTGTATGACGCGGTGCTCGTATGTGTAGACCTATTCTCAGGGGGGCCTGAAGCCCGGCCTGTATTTTCCCCACTACAGACGTTGTGTGTAAGTGACAGGGGAACAATGGTATCCCAGGTATTGACCTGATGTTTGTACAATAAGATATCAGCAGTTCTCCAGATGTTATCCCAAAGTTAGTTTGTTTAATAATTGTATTTAAGAAGTGTTGTGGGAATATTAAATATTGAGGTTAAGTTTTATGTAAAGTTCTGGACCAGCCTTAGCATTGGACTATTAGAGTCATGCGTCAGATAAAAGGTACAGAAGTGGAATATTCCCATTAGAAAACATTTTTATTTGTTTATTTTTATTTTTGTTGTGAAAGGGAAATTTTAGAGCAGAGAATTCTGTGCAGTGTATATGTGTATGTATAGATATGTATATAAAGAAGAAGAATCAATTTGTAAGTTTTAGTTACTGACCAGTGTGAACGTTTGATGTAAAGATGCTATTTGTTAATGTTTTTCTTCAATTGAATTATCTGATTAAGATCAATTAATGTTTATGCAATGAAAAAGCTTGTTCTCCACAGGAAGTGTCCAACTGGGAGCGGAAGGCGGGAGAACCAGATTCTAACAGAATGTGGACGGATAAAGGAAGGTGAACGGTGGCACCCAATTCACTCTTGATGGCACTTGTTTTGATGGTGTATGACCTCACATATGCCCCAAGACTGCAAGGATCGATTTGGTAAGATCTAATTGGTATGTCCCAGGTTTTACAGCTGTCGCTGCTAAATTCTGTTAGAGCTGTTTGATTTGCCTACAGAACAGTCCTGGCAGACCGGTGCCACCCTTATCATACCCGCCTCCCACGAAGAGAACCGACCTTGAGAGGCCTTCCCAGGTAGAACGAACCAGGTTAGAGTAAGAAAAATAGGTTTAAGACGCTTGTCAGATAAACATGTGGAATCTGTGTATCTTTCTGTGAGGTGGAGATGTTCCAGGCAATCAGCTGAGATCAAGGTACAAATCCTGCTGAAAGGGTATCACCAAGTGCAAATGAAATGTACCCAATAATTACACATCTTCTAGGTGCCCTGTCCATTGTAACAGAGAAGTTTTTCCTTATATAAAGGTGTTTGATGTCATTTAAGGGCCTGACATTATTGTATGTACTTAGAACAACGTTTATAATGTATGCGGATGATGTTATCACCAGATTAGTATTTATTTTAACAATTGACAAGGGTTGGGGGTCCCCCAGCAAGTGCCAGTAAATATGAACTAAAAGACTTTTAACACGATAAACTCCATCACTGAGATGCGGCAGGCACAGCCTGAGCCAGTACAACGCGTTTATCATGAACTGACGGCAGTGTCACAATTCTAAGCGGCCGCCCAGACGAGTAACTTGCCAGAGGAAGAGTACAGATGCGGAGGGTTTGATAGTCACAATACAACTCCACTAATCCGCCTACGTGGGATCTCACCCCAGGCTCACAACATGCGGTGCTATGTACAGCCTGATGACGTAAACTAAAGGAGACGGTGTCGGACAGATGAGAAGGACCAAACCAAGTCCTGATGACATCAGCAAAGTAAAGACCAAAGACCTGAGTGAATCCGTCAGCAGGATCAAGTGTTTTGATAAGTAAGTGACCAGGAGGGGGTAATAATAACTCCCCCACTGGACACCAACGTAGTCTGACTCCACAATTGTGTGGGTTACCCTGAGGGTGACAGTCAGTGAAGAGCAGAAGACAGGAGAAGAAGAAGACGATGGTGTACAGGACTGGCAATGAACTGATGGGACCCGAGACCTGAGGGTGATAGCATGAGATGGGTGATAGCATTATGTTATTAGCTGAGGCCCTATTGTTTATAATGTCTGAGGTTTATAATTATAATGTGTGTAAATATGCCACGGTGCTGCAAATTACAATCTGAGGAGTTTTATGTGAAGGTGTGAGGTGAAGGTCACTGTGCTGCCCATGACCTGTCATATCTGCAGGGGTAAAGTCCCATTAGGACAGTAAGTGACAGTGCGACAATTATTACTGTTAATAAAAATGTAGACCGGATTAATATATATATATATTACAACCAGCAGTGGTTTGTAGATTATAGCAAGACAACCATCCTGTATCCAGAATAGGGAAAGTTAGGACCACTCCGACACCTTGGAAGTCCAGGTACAAAGGGGGGTTACTCATCAGGAGTAGCTCGTCTCAAGCTGGTGAAGAAATCCAAAACCCCTACCCGCCTGGTTCGAGTGGTCAGTGGTAGGTTGCTAGGCAAGACTCAGGGATAGAGTAATAATATTTTTAGGGGGGACTGTCAGGGATCATTACCATGTATATTGTCTGAAAAATATTATCCTCACATATATGTATATACATTTCAGTTCTTTGTGTAATATACTGATATATATAACAAGTTCTTTGTTCATGTCGGACACACCTATGGAAGACACCGCCCCCTGGAATGCAAAGAGGAGTGTGCAGAAGAATGTATAGCAAAAGTTACAGCAGAAGAGCCAATGGAATTCAAGCAAGTCACACATCTATAGGGAGGGGCATGTGTCTTCTCTGTGTGTGTTTCTTTGTTCTGAATAAAGTTCAGTCCCTCCTGGCTGACATTGAAGCTGTACCTCAGACATTTGTGTGGTGTACTTCTCTCCAGGCATGCCTTCAGCTTTCAATTTACAGAGGTGGTTATTCGGTGTGAAATGCGGACCTGACAGTATGGTCATGCTTCTTCAAGGCCTCAGATTTTTTACAGCCTTACAAACTGTGTTACTATCTCACGAGATTGCCGGCACGATTTCTATTAATGAAATTCATACTTTTAAAGAGGCTCTGTCACCAGATTTTGCAACCCCTATCTGCTATTGCAGCAGATCGGCGCTGCAATGTAGATTACAGTAACGTTTTTATTTTTTAAAAACGAGCATTTTTGGCCAAGTTATGACCATTTTTGTAGTTATGCAAATGAGGCTTGCAAAAGTCCAAGTGGGTGTGTTTAAAAGTAAAAGTCCAAGTGGGCGTGTATTATGTGCGTACATCGGGGCGTTTTTAATACTTTTACTAGCTGGGCGCTCTGACGAGAAGTATCATCCACTTCTCTTCAGAACGCCCAGCTTCTGGCAGTGCAGATCTGTGACGTCACTCACAGGTCCTGCATCGTGTCGGACACATCGGCACCAGAGGCTTCAGTTGATTCTGCAGCAGCATCGGCGTTAGCAGGTAAGTCAATGTAGCTACTTACCTGCAAACGCTGATGCTGCTGCAGAATCAACTGTAGCCTCTGGTGCCGATGTGTCCTCGCTCGTCTGACACGATGCAGGACCTGTGAGTGACGTCACAGCAGTGATCAGGCAGAAGCTGGGCGTTCTGAAGAGAAGTGGATGATACTTCTCATCAGAACGCCCAGCTAGTAAAAGTATTAAAAACGCCCCGATGTACGCACCTAATACACGCCCACTTGGACTTTTACTTTTAAACACACCCACTTGGACTTTTGCAAGCTTCATTTGCATAACTACAAAAATGGTCATAACTTGGCCAAAAATGCTCGTTTTTTAAAAATAAAAACGTTACTGTAATCTACATTGCAGCGCCTATCTGCTGCAATAGCAGATAGGGGTTGCAAAATCTGGTGACAGAGCCTCTTTAATTCATATTAATCAGTGTGCTTCTATCACCTGAGTGCTACAAAAAAAAGCGTAAAAGAATGCAGTCCATTGCAAGTCCCCTTCAAAAGAAGAAGGACTCCCAACCTGTTACCCAACCCTCCAACCCAGAAGGCCCTCTACATAGCTTAGGGAGAGCCTGTTTGTGCTACTTTGTCTGCATAGGCTGTTAACCGAGCATCCCCGGAGCACAGAATTTAGGTTGGACTCCCCAGAAGGAAGGACATGGTTTCAGGCGGGTGAACAACCTGATGGCTAAACTCTCCCCAGACCCCCAGAATGCGTGTCCATGCCAAAATCTTTGGGAAAAATAAATGTGGAAAATGGACATACAGTGAACAAACACATCTATTTGGATTGCTAAAAATGCCTTAATGTTTGCTTAAGCACAAGTCTTGTGTGCACTCTCAAAAGAGTGAAAGTGAAGTGCATGTAAATGTGGAATCAATCAGTGGGATCCAATCCCCAGTGATTTCAGGCACCCCAGAGTCACACTGCTCGGGCATTTTTTGCCCTTGCGGCTTTCAAACTACCCTGCTTCTAGCTTTGATTTTGTAGCAACTGGTCACCTGCGGGGGGCACCTTTAAGACTCTGGTTTACACCAAGTACTTATGACCAACCCTCATGTGTGGATTCCTTAAGTACAATGGCCTTTTCAACTACCGATAAGAGCAGATACTAAACTAGATCTTAGCCAAAAGTCTGAGCTTCTCTGTTACTAAGGCCTCATTTACACGAGCGTGTGCGTTTTGCGCACGCAAAAAATGCGGCGTTTTGTGTGCGCAAAAGGCACTTAACAGCTGCGTGTGTCATCAGTGTATGATGCGCGGCTGCGAGATTTTCTCGCAGCCGCCATCATTTTGACACTCCGTTTGGATGTTTGTAAACAGAAAAGCACGTGGTGCTTTTCTGTTTACATTCAGAGTTTGACAGCTGTTGCGCGAACCACGCAGTTTGCACGGAAGTGCTTCCGTGCGATCTGCGTGGCTTTCACGCACCCATTGACTTCAATGGGTGCGTGATGCGCGAACAGCGCACAAAGAAAGGACATGTCGTGAGTTATTACGCTCGTGTAAATGATGCCTAAGTGTTTGATTGATAGTGTCTGTCAGTTTCTGATAGATCTACCAGTGAATACTTTCCTTCAGTTCCACAAGGGCACTAGTACTCCTTGCTGAGAGAACGCAAAAATAAGAGCCTTGAAGGCAATGCTCCATTAGAAATGTATGCAAAATAGCTTTTCTCTAGAAACAGTAACCTAGTGAGGCTGTTTACACTGCATTTCTCACAAAGCCAACCAAAGCTCTACTCAGTGCTGACTAGGAGATACAACTCCAAAACAGTAATAAGTACAGATGGGCACTCCTAAGAAAAGTTTGAAAGGGTTGGACGTAGACCCACAGGGTAGTTGAGTTTTCTGCTTTCTTGAGGGGAGCTGTTTTACATGCTTCCTTTTAGAAAAGTAAAGGGATGCTGGTCTGGTCAGTCTTCAAATTCTGCTTAATATTTTTAATATTTTTGTTGTACTTCAAATCATTTTAGTGTGTCATTAATACAATATTTTTTGTTATATACTAAATGTACTTTTCAGGTGGTCTTAACTCTTAAATTAGTGAATTGGGAAATGGTAAGAGTGGGGAAGCCATGGAAAATAATAGGTAATGAGAGTAGTGTGGCATGATAGAGCATTCATGAGCTGAGATGCTGTGTACCTGTTAATGTGGACCATGGAACTTTATTGTGATATTAAACCTTATTGTGTGACAATATTTCACAGTATTTCAGTATTTTTTATGACTGCAAAATTAAATAGAAAATATTTAATCCCTCACTTTGGTCTCAAGTAATTTTAATTATTATTAACATTATTTTAAAATTGTGGGAACATTATTCCCTTTACCTTACAAATCAGAGCTTACCAAGTGGGGACCAGTAACACCATTGGAATATTCTCGATCTTGACTTCGTTCAGTGTGTCCTTTAAATTAAAATAATACAAGTTACATTTCATACAACAAAGACCATGTACTTACCATAACTATATTTACTATAACTATAGTCCTGTATTGATAATTAAATATTAAAGGCTTGCTGCTTCTCTCTCTATATATCAGACTGGGATGGTTGCTTAGCAGCAGTGTGAATCAGGCTCGGTGACACACTTTCTCTACTTGATTCTATGGAGATCTATGTGTCACCCATCACAGGCTTCAGCAGTTCCTGTACCACACTAGTTTTCCACAGGGGGGACAGAAACTTCTATCATCCGCTACCACTGATACTTAGACAGGTTCCTGTCACACAGTTATTATATAGAAGAATATATTGCAGCGTCTCTGTCTGTATACTTATGGTTTCTCAGCTTATTCAGGAGAATATAGAGAGAATGATAATACCAGTGTCCCCCAGCCTGCAGAAATGGTATGGTCTGTAACCCCTTGAATGCCGCGATCAAATCTGATCGTGGAATTCAAAGTAAATAAGAGGAGGGGGACTGCCCTATGATCACGTCACAGAAAATCCCTGTGACACGACCAAAGCCTATAACTTGTATGGCCAGACAGCCTAGGGTCCATTGAAGGACCCCAGGACTGTCTGACCATATTTTCTGTTAGTGTTTTCTTACGTATGCCCTAACAACTGCCTGTGTAGAATCAGTACACAGGCTAATGTACTGACATATAGATAAATGGCAGTACATTACAGTTAAAAAATAAATAAAAAAATATCAAAATCCCTCAATGGCATTAAAAAAAAAAAAAGTTAAATGAATTTAAAAAAAATTATGTTAATTTAAAAAAATCGAAAAAAAAATACACAGAAATACACGTTTTTTACAATAAATAAACTTTTTAAAATATAAGTCCCAAAACATGAAATAATATAGACATATTTGGTATAGCCATAACCGTAACAACCAGTACAACAAATGTATAACATTATTTATGATGACCGATGCATGGTGTAAAAAAATAAAATAATAAAACTGCAACGGAACTGCTTTTTTTCTGCATTTTCGCCAAAATAAAAATGTATATAAATTAAACGATAATGTATTTGTACCAAAAAATGGTACCAACATAAAGTACAACTCGTCCCACAAAAAACAAAGTCTCATACAACTATGTCGTACAAAAAATAAAAAAGTTATGAGCGTCGGGATGCAAAGAGGGAAATGTAAAAAAAAAATCTTCTGTCCTCAGGGCCAAAATTGACCATGTCCTTAAGGGGTTAATACCATTTTAGGGGTGTTATACACAAACCAATCTTTCAATTTGTGAATTTGCAACACTGCCAAAGTGTCAGGGCATATTTTGTACTTATGAATGATAAGATCGTAGAGTTGGTATGGGCACCAAAAGTGTTTAAGTGACTACTCCTTAGTATTTGTTCCTTTCTCACCTTATTCAGCATTGTTGTTATGTTTATGGCCTTTATACTAACTTGCAAAAAATTACTTGCTGGTTGTTTTTGCAAATACTGCTGCTATAAACTCTATACCTAGGCACTGAAACGCTACTTCTTCTGTGGATGAGTGGTTTCCTGATAAGATGTAAGAATGATGAACGGGGTTGAGCTGCTATATGCAGGATGAGCTGGATGTACATTGAAGAGGTCACTGCACTCACTGTTCTGATGATAGGCATGAATTCTGGGAGTCGGACCCCCACCAATCAAACATCTATGGCCTATCCTAATCATTGGTTCTGTCCCAGAAAACCTCTTTTATATCTTTTGGCTATTATCTTACTCTAATGTACTGAGACAATTGTATATTATCTATAATTAGTAAATAAGTTTTAGAAAATTGTTTGTTATACCTTTATCTTTACTCTTAGTTACAAAGAAAACAATGCCACAAATGAGAAGTGCAGCCAATACTCCTCCAAAAAATGCCAGCGCTACTTTAACATGACAACTGCAATGAGAAAGAAGAAAAGAATTACAAAGAAAATATTGTATGACTCCAATATACATATTAATTGTATACTTTCCATGTTTCACAGTGCACGATTGTACATACATATATATTTTTTAATGCTGCATAAAAGAGCCGATCAGCCGACAAACCAGCGTTTGCTCGTTCATCGGCTGAACATTGCCCTGATTACACAGGCCAATGATCGGGAATGAGCGTTTAGATGAACGCTCGTTTGCCCTATCATTGGCCCATGTAATAGGGCCATTACTGTACCTCCGTGTCCCTCTAATTTTATACGTAGTCACATAGAGGTTTTTCCCTCCATCGCATGCCATATCACTGAGGTATCCTTGCCTAGAAGCATTGCTACTAGGGGAAACTATGGTTCCTGGCAGAGGCACCATGTGGCCGTGCACACATTTCTTGCTGTGTACATGAGCCCCCATCAAAAAGGCAATCTTATATTTTTGAAGTTTACTGACTTTTCTAATGTCAATAAATGAAACACAATTAAATCAGAGTTATAGACATTTGTTGGGACGAAGCATTATCAGCTAGTATGAAAAAAAACAAGGTCCTTATGTCACAAAACTGCCTCAAAGAAATGGAACCAGTGGGCAGAACACTTATTCATTTAACATTTGGGCAGTACCCAAGGGCACAGTGCGGAAAAGTGACCAACAAAACACCGTACATATGGAGTAGTCTCACGAAAATACCCACTTTTTTAACAGAAGCCAACTCACCGTTCAGCTTTTTGCTCCAAGTCCAGTTTCTCAGAGCCCTGGCAATCAGCTGTTATGACCTGGGGAAGCCATTTCTGGTCACACTTCTGTAGTATTACATGGTGGGTAGTCAAATTAATGGGCAACCATGTAATACATGGATGGTTTGGGTCCATCAGCGTCATACACTTGTCCATTCACTTACTCAGCGCATAGTGACACTGCGTTGTTCACTATGTGCTGTCTTATACTGACACATTAACGTTACGGAAGTGTCTTGACAGTGAATAGACATTCCTTCCAGCCAGGACGTGATGTCTATTCACAATCCCGACACTTCGGTAACGTTTGTGTGGGACTTACAGCACAGCAAGCGTAATATCGCTGTAACCTGTCATTTACAGCGTGATCTCGCGAGATTATGCTTGCTCTGCTATAAGTCCCACACAAACATTACCGAAGTGTCGGGATTGTAAATAGACATCTCGTACTGGCTGGAAGGAATGCCTATTCACTGTCTAAACACTTCAGTAACGTTAATGTGTCAGTATCAGACAGCACATAGTGGACAACGCAGTGTCACTATGCGCTGAGTAAGTGAATGGAGAGAAGTTTTTGACGCTGATTGGTCAGTGTCACACACTCCTCTGTACAACGCCCACTTGGTCTAAGGTAAAAACATGCCCAGTTGGGCATTAAGAAACTAATTAGCATAAAGCTAAAATCGCTCATAACGTGGTAAAAATAGATTGTTTTCCTAAATAAAAAACACTTCTGTCGCCTACATTACAGCGTCCATCTCCTTATGTAGGATATAGGGCACTTATAATGTGGTGACAGAGTCTATTTAAAGGCAACAGACTATAACACATGTCTCCTATCAAAACCGCAGATAGGCTTTCCATCACCCAGGGAAAATGTTCAGTTTGCTGCCCCATCCCTGTATGTAAATATCATGGCAAAAAAAATTTGCTTTTTGGAACATACCTGGCATCCAGCACCTGGGACACATGCCCTGGTATCCCGCCTAGCTAAGCCCTGTCCCTTCCCCCATCAGAAGTCGATTCCCATTCCACCTTTCCAGTCTGAGCACTGCTCAATACTGTCAAATGCTGACACACTCCCTCCGGAAAACCCCTTTAAAGGATATGGAGAACTTTGAAGACTTTTTTTTACTAAATCAATGCATTGTAGTGTTTAGTGCAACTTTTCAGTGCACACTCTGCTGTTAACATGCAATATTTACACACACAAGCCTTAGGCTAGGGCTAGACACAGACTTTTGTTTTGTAGTGAGTGATAAATCGCTGTCCATAGGAATGCATTAGAATACAGCTATTTATCTCACTACAAAATAAAAGCTGTGATATCGCTGTAGTAAATTGCTGTCCAGGGACCTAACTAGGAAAGACTGGGCCCCATAGCAAACTTTTGACTGGGCCCCTCCCCTCCCCTGGGTGCTACACACAGCCCCCCTTGTAGATAGAGCCCCCCTTTAGATTATGCCATATAACCCCCCTGTAGATAGTGCCATACAGCCCCCTGTAGATAGTGCCATACGGCCCCTCTGTAGATAGTTCCATACAGTCTTCCTGTAGATTGTGCCATACACTTGCCCCGCTTCCCCCGTAGATTGTGTCATACAGCTACCCCTGTAGATTCTGTCATATAGCTCCCCTTGTAGACAGTGCTATACAGCCCCTCCTGAAGATAGTATCACCCCTCCACTTATAGATAGTGCCAGACAGCCCTCCCGTAGATAGTGCACCCCCACCTCCCCCTTGTAGATTGTGTCATACAGCCCCCCACCACCCCCATGTAGACAGTGCCCCCCATCTCCCCGTTGTAGATAGTGCCATACATATATGGTAGGGGTTATCCTGACTTTGCAATTGATCTCTGTAATGCTTTGTTCTGTATTTATGTACTGAGCTTGGATCTGGTGCTGTATTTATGTACTGAGCTCGGTTCTGTATTTATGTTTATAAGCTTGGTTCTGGTATGTATTTATTTACTGAACTTTGTTCTGGTGCTGTATTTATGTACTGAGCTTGATTCTGGTATTGTATATATGTACTGAGCTTGGTTCTGTATTTATGTTATGAGCTTTGTTCTGGTGCTGTATTTATGTACTGAGCTTGGTTATGGTGTTGTATTTATATACTGAGCTTGATTCTGGTGCTGTATTTATGTACTGAGCTTGGTTCTGGTGCTGTATTTATGTACTGAGCTTTGTTCTTGTGCTGTATTTATGTACTGAGCTTTGTTATGGTGCTGTATTTATAAACTGAGCTTGGTTCTGGTGCTGTATTTATGCACTGAGCTTTGTTCTGGTACTGTTCTTATGTTATGAGCTTGGTTCTGGTGCATTAAGCGTGAATCCAATACTGTATCTGTACTTTAAACGTTTGTATTGATGGGGTTTGACAGAAATCTGGGAGTTTTTCAGCGGTCCGTTATGCACACCGCACAACACTCTTGCCTTTGCACAATGCACAACTCATCTAAATAGACTGCACATGTCTATAGTACTTAATGTGCACTTATGGAATGTGCAGGCCTATAAGTAAAGAATGAGTGTAACATAGTGAGTGTGGAGAGGTATTCGTATATTCAGAGTGGGGCAAACCAGTTTGAATTTTATCCTGGGACACAAGTTTGGATAATTTATAGGAACCTAGTGTTACATACAATAATATTTATTAACATTCTGCATTAACATATAGAGTATTTGGAATACTGTAATTATTTTATATGGTTATAGATGTAGGATTAACTGTTCAAGGTGATTTCAGCATTCTGCCACTTATTAGTTAATGTAAAGTAGTTGTCAAGTATTTAGAACTTATACATGCAGTACACCAGCAGCGCTGCAATTATGAGTCCAAATATATATACATATAAACGCTCCCCCCGCCCTCCAGCCGCTAATATACACTTTTTCCCTTTTCCTATGCATAGGTAGAAAAAATGTCAATCAGTGACCGGGGAGGGGGGGGAGTATGTACTAGTTGTAAATTCTCAATAACTACTCAACATAAACTAAAACTGTAAGTGACAGCACATTGAAATCAGCATGTCTGTCACGTCTTTATGCTGCCCTCAGATAGGGCAGCATAAATATCCGACCGATCTGCTTTAATGAAAAAATAATGAAATTATATCATAATGATTCCTTTGTTTTGTCTTAGGTATTAGTACCCTAAATGTTATGTTGTACTTTTTTTTATTTTCCTGCCAATAGTCTTCTGCTGATCCAATTGGCAAAATAACAAGCTAAATACTATATTTTATGTCTTTTTCAGTCATTTTGTAATGACTTTTGACTTTTTCAGTGATTTGTAATGTAACGTTGAGGGGTGAGTAGTCCCGACGGTCCATGGATGTTACATCCTACAATAGGTACTCAGCCTAAATATATGTGATGACTGGATTTCATTGGTTGAAAGTGACAGAAAAACAAAAAAATCTAACTGTTTCTTTCTCTGCTTTACATACTTGCAGTCTTCTGCACAGCCAGATACAGTTGTTTGAGTTGTAAATGTTGTTGGTACAGTTGTCATCGTCACAGTCGTTGGCTCTGTGAAATGATAGCATACAGTGCAGTTAGATTGCTATAAACAGTAATATACACTTTCCCTCCAAGAGCGATACAGTAGATGATAATTTTATGTATACATCCTTTTATTTATACAAAGTATTTTTTATTGTCCCTGGACATGTCTATACATCTCCCTCAAAGGGGTTTTCAAGGACTATAAGAAAGCATCAATACCTGATCGATTGGGGCCTGACTCCCAGCAACCCGCCAATTAGATGAATAAAGGGGTCACGGCACTCAGCCAGCGCCGCATACCCTTCATTGTTTACCCAGGCACTGTACCGTACATATGGTTGTTGCTTAGCACATCTATGTACAGTGCTGTGCTTGGATAAACAGTAAAGGGGATGCATCACCTTTATTCAGCGGATTGGCGAGGCTGTCGGGAATCGGATTACAACCTACGGCTAGCATCAGCATCCGGCAAGTTTGGCCAAATGTTTGGGCCCAATGCCAGGGGAAGGGCCCACTGCTGTCTGCTCTGCATTTTTTACATTTAGCAGTTTCTCCTACACAGGACACTTACTCTAGTCTTCTTACGTCATGTGCAGTGTAGATTCTCCTACACAGGACATACGGGAGCACTCTGACAGTGCTCGGTGGATGTCTATATGTTTTTTATTATACAGTCTTTTCTCTTACCTCGTCACTGATGAGTCTCAAACTTTGGACCTTGTATATGGGAGGCAGAAATACAGCCATTTATGCCTAAATGCTTGAATATTATTATTGTGATGGAAAAAAAATAGGGAATTGCCTTGTATTAGGCAATTTCCCCATTAAAAATAAATATAAATTAAATGCTTACCTATGTGTATCCCAAAATGTCACCTTGAAAACTACCACTGGCTTTGCCATTAATAATACTTAGTACAGCAGCTCAATGCAAAAATACAAATTTTATGGCTGTTGGAATGTGGGAAGGCCTTTTATGACCAGGGGTAATGCCCAGAGCAAAAATTCACATTTTTGAATGCTGCATTCTTCAGGCCATTTTTATTTTAGTTTTTCAGTCTACCAATATTTTATTTAGGACACTGGGGCAGAAACAGTTAAAAAAAAAAAATTCTCATTATTTTCATATTCTGTTCTAAAGTATCACTATTATTTAACCCAAATATGTATCCCCTAATTCTCATGTGAAGATGATGGTAGGTATAATTTTACAGGTCACAGTGAATGCTGATAATTTGTTAATATTAGTATTCTGAGCTACAGATATATACAGTTTTGATTTTTCCTTTTTCAATATGTCTGTATATGGTTTTGTCTGCCTATAATTCTAGGCTAGATATTTTTTTTTTGTCCAGAAAAAGAAATAAAATGGTCAACTGTGTTAATACAGTTAATTTAACATGTGGTGCATATAAAGGAGTTTTCTGGTTTATGCAAATTATAGGGTAGATCCACCTTTGCAACCAATTTACAATAAAAATAAATTCTGTTTATCTAGTCTAATTTTTTTATTTTCATTTATTTTTTCTGTAAACTTTATTTAAACTTTTTTTACTATTTTTTTTTTAGTCTATGGGACTTGAACATCCGGATCTTCTTCTGTAATGCAATGTAGTATGCCTGTCAGGGTTAAACTGACAGGCAGGCTATTAGTCCCTGCCTCGGACAGTGCAGCTCTTGTGTATGTGACGTGATGACCTGTCACTGAGAAAACACTTAAACCTAACTTTTATTCAAAGTTGCACTAAAAACTTGATCTTTAACTCTCGTTTGACTTTCCCAATCTAATCTAGGCGGCAGTCACATCTAATAAGATAGATAAACCCTTCTGCCTTACAAATGATGAAGTCTCTGCATTCACACACTAGACCAGTGCTTTCCCTCTTAGCGAGACCCGAATAGTCTAAGGATGGGGCCAGGGACTGCGGGGATAGTGAAGGGTTAAATAATTTTAGTAGTATAGGGGGGGGGGGGGGCAAAAGCACATGGACACAGCCCATGCCAGTATACGGCACTGGGGATTGGTCCCTTAGATTAGGGGGTGGGTTTACAAGTCACTTTATATAGGTGGGTCCTGCCTCTTTCCTGGGCTGTGCATGTAGCGTACCTCCCTTCCAGCCCTGTTGTTGCTGGGGCTATTTAATTAAGTTTTGTTTTTTTCATTTTTTTATTGTATGCTTTATGTCTTCACAGCTGGTGGTTTTTAGTGCTTTTCGTGATGATTTATTACTCTCAACAGACTACATGCCTACTGCTTTGCAGTGCCTGGACATACCCAAGGATAACTGAGCATGTATGTTGACTGTTAAAGGTTTTATATATTTATAATAAAGCTGTGGGCTACCACTTAACTAACATGAAAGTGTGGGTCTCTTTATTATTGAGGTGTTGTATTAACAAAAGAGGTATTATTATGTCAGAGAACCCCCCCCCCCCCAAAAAAACTAACAAAAACGTTATTTGAATAAGTTCTTCCTGGCGGTCTAAAGGACTTTGTCACATTCTCGGCAGTGATCACAGTAAAAAGTGCCTTTTGGTTTTCTTGTTAACCAGCAATCTTTCGTTATTGGAGAAAAGCAATCTGTGGACCAACCAGCCATATAGGCAGCGGCCATGTCTATAAGTGAAGTCCTTCTTTGTCCCCACTTTGGCGATATCCTTATTAGCATTTTTAGAGAAAGAGAACTCTAAGAAGTTTATTCCACAGCTGTACATTGCACAGACTGGGATGGAGGGAAGGAAGAGGCAATGTATGAACTGAGCGCCGCTGTCATGTTTACAAGCTGTTTGGTACACCGCAGAGACTGAGGCTGTTTTATAAAGATATTCTATTTAAAATCTCTATTAATAAAACAAAAGCCTAAAAAGACTATTATAATCCCAGACAAGCACTTTGAAGTAAGAATTTGTTTAGTGCATATCTAGGGGGCTTACCTGCAGCTTTTGAATTACTTGAGCCCATGTTTCTACTTTGGTTTCTAGAAAAAAAATACAGATATGCAGATTTGTATCACTATAAAGTACTGTATCATTTCTGCAATTTGAAAAGTTCTAAAACTGTGCAAAGGCAATACTGTTTATGTTGTAAAATGCTGTAGCGTATAATTCATTATATACACACACTTGATGGTGCTTATCAGCTGTATAATCTTAAAAGGGGACCTGGAATATAACATTTAAAAAGTGTTATGGACAATACAAAATGAGAAAATATGACATATGACATTATTTAAATGTTTTAATTTTTTACATTTTACAATGCAATGGGCGAAATCCACAGCCAAATCTACTAAATTTTCATGTGACTTACACTGACTAAAGGCCCTATTACACTGGCCGATAATCGGCCAGTGCAGCGAGCACCGATCAACGAGATCTGCACTCGTTTGCTCCTGTTAGAAGGATCTATGGATGGGGACGAGCGGTCGTTACTCGGATCGCTCGTCCCCATACGCTATTATCATGTTGGCAGCGCGTCTCCCTGTTAACACAGGGAGATGTGCTGCCGACAACGATAATATTTTATTTCTTTAAAACGATACGATCAGCAGATGATTGAGTGTTTGGTCGTTCATCTGCTGATCGCTGTCCTGTTTACTCAGGGCAATTATCGTCAACGAGCGTTCTATGGACGCTTGTCTGCCCGATAATCGCCCAGTGTAAAACTTCCTTAAGGCTCTGATCACACTCACTTTTTCTTGCTTTGTAGAAAAGCGTGGTTGACTACGTTTTCGATGCAAAGGCATACCACAAAAAAAGTATACTGCGTAATATTTTTAAGTTGTTTTTTATTAAGCCACTGCACTCCAAACCTGCTCCCATACCTTGACACTTAGGCTCACAGCACACACCTCTGATCAATGTCAGTCTTCAACTCTCAGAAAGTAAATGGCTAGTTCCTGGCACCTCTACCAATTAGCTAATTGAAGGGGCCTCTTCATTGTTTATCCAGGCACAGAGACATATATACACTATATGACGAAAAATATGTGGACACCTCACCTAATTATTGAATTCAGGAGTTTCAGTCACACCCATTGCAAATAGGTGCATAAAATCAAGCACACAGCCGTGCAATCCCCATAAACAAAGATTGGTTGAAGTATGGTTCGTATTAAAGAGCTCAGTAACTTTAAATGTGGTACAGTTATAAGATGCCACCTTTGTCACAAGTCTGTGACATTCAGAACTGCGTAGGGTGCATCATGAAATAGGTTTTCCATGGTCGAGCAGCTGTACACAAACCTATGATCACATGCCCAATGTTAAGCGTCGGCTGGAGCGGTGTAAAGCATGCCGCCACTGTACTCTAGAACAGTGGAAACGTATTTTCAGGAGTGAGGTGTAAAGGATCTGCCAGGCACAGCTTCGGGGTTAACACCCATAGGTAATCAGTCGGCACCTGAGTCTATGTCTCTGAGACTGACTCCAGCTTCCACCACTCAGGCTAGCAGGCTTAGGAGTGGGAGAGCCTATCGCAGCCTGGCCAGACGGAGCTAGCTCCCGCCCTCTGTCTATTTATACCTGCCTTTCCTGTTCCTCCTTTGCTTGTGATTCTTCTTGTGTGGTTTCCTGGCCCAGCTACAGCTTCTGAATATTTGATCCTGCTCCATACTGACCCTGGCTTACTGACTACTCTCCTGCTCTGCGTTTGGTACCTCGTACACTCCTGGTTTGACTCGGCTCGTTCACCTCTCTTGTTGCTCACGGTTTTGCCGTGGGCAACTGCCCCATTTCCCTTTGCTTTGTGTACCCTTGTCTGTTTGTCTCGTGCACTTACTGAGCGTAGGGACCGCCGCCCAGTTGTACCCCATCGCCTAGGGCGGGTCGTTGCAAGTAGGCAGGGACAGAGTGGCGAGTAGATTAGGGCTCACTTGTCCGTTTCCCTACCCCTATCATTACATAATGACAAGCCCATTACCTAGTCTACCCTGGTCCCTGTCTCTACTATGGACCCCCTTGAGACCCTGGCCCAGCAAATGCAGGGCCTCTCCCTACAGGTTCAGGCCCTGGCTCAGAGGGTCAACCAGCATGACGCTACCATGGTAGTGCCCCTCACCTCACCTCTTGAACCCCACCTCAAGTTGCCTGACCGGTTCTCAGGGGACCGGAGGACTTTTCTCTCCTTTCGGGAGAGTTGTAGGCTCTACTTTCGCTTAAAGCCTCACTCCTCAGGTTCTGAGAGCCAGCGGGTGGGTATAATTATGTCCCGGCTCCAGGAAGGGCCCCAAGAGTGGGCCTTCTCCTTGGCTCCTGACGCCCCTGAACTTTCCTCCGTTGATCGTTTCTTTTCTGCTCTCGGACTCATTTATGACGAGACTGACAGGACTGCCTTTGCCGAGAGTCAGCTGGTGACCTTACGTCAGGGTAAGAGACCTGTTGAAGAGTATTGTTCTGACTTTAGGAAGTGGTGCGTAGCTTCTCGGTGGAATGACCCTGCCTTAAGGTGCCAGTTTAGGTTGGATCTGTCGAACGCCCTGAAAGACCTGCTAGTTAGCTATCCCTCTTCTGACTCCCTAGACCAGGTTATGGCTTTAGCGGTACGACTTGACCGACGTCTCAGGGAACGACAACTTGAACGTTTTTGTGTTTTCCCCTCTGACTCCCCCATGATGCCTCCCGAGGTCCCGTTGCTTCGCTCTTCCACGGAAAACTCGGATGTACCTATGCAACTCGGTGCCTCCGTGTTCCCCCGACAACGTAGAGAGTTCCGCAGGAAGAATGGTCTCTGCTTCTATTGTGGGGATGACAAGCATCAAGTGAACACCTGTCCTAGGCATAAGAATAAGCAGCCGGAAAACTTCTGCGCCTAAGTGATCATCGGGGAGGTCACTTGGGCGCACAGGTATTTCCCGTAAATATGAAACGTAATAAAATCTTGCTTCCCTTTCAGGTCTCTTTTGGTGGTAGGTCTGCTACCGGCAGTGCCTTTGTGGATTCAGGGTCTTCTGCTAATATCATGTCTGTGGAATTTGCTATGTCTCTAGCTATGCCTTTGATTGATTTGCTTAAATGCTGCTCCCCGTCCTTGGCTCCCTCGAGGAGACCTCCTGTTCCCGTTCTCACCCCTGAGGGGGTGGAATTCGAGGTGGCCAAGATTGTGGACAGCAAGATGGTCCAAGGCTCCCTCCAGTACCTGGTCCATTGGAGAGGATACGGGCCTGAGGAGAGGACTTGGGTACCCGCCCGGGATGTTCACACTGGGGTATTGGTCAGGAAGTTCCACCTTTGTTTCCTCAATAAACCAGGTCCACTTAGAAAGGGTCCGGTGGCCCCTCATAAAAGGGGGGGTACTGTAAAGGATCTGCCAGGCACAGCTTCGGGGTTAACGCCCATAGGTAATCAGTCGGCACCTGAGTCTATGTCTCTGAGATTGACTCCAGCTTCCACCACTCAGGCTGGCAGGCTTAGGAGTGAGAGAGCCTATCGCAGCCTGGCCAGACGGAGCTAGCTCCCACTCTCTGTCTATTTATACCTGCCTTTCCTGTTCCTCCTTTGCTTGTGATTCTTCTCGTGTGGTTTCCTGACCCAGCTACAGCTTCTGACTATTTGATCCTGCTCCATACTGACCCTGGCTTACTGACTACTCTCCTGCTCTGCGTTTGGTACCTCGTACACTCCTGGTTTGACTCGGCTCGTTCACCTCTCTTGTTGCTCACGGTGTTGCCGTGGGCAACTGCCCCATTTCCCTTTGCTTTGTGTACCCTTGTCTGTTTGTCTCATGCACTTACTGAGCGTAGGGACTGCCGCCCAGTTGTACCCCGTCGCCTAGGGCGGGTCGTTGCAAGTAGGCAGGGACAGAGTGGCGGGTAGATTAGGGCTCACTTGTCCGTTTCCCTACCCCTAACATTACATGAGGATTCAAGTTTTACTGTCTGGCAGTCTGTTCTGATGGACGTATCTGGGTTTGGCGGATGCCAGGAAAACTCTACCGGCTAGAATGCATTCTGTAAAATTTGGTGGAGCAGGCCTGTCTTTCAGAATTTGGGCTAGACCTCTTATTTACGGTTAGGGTATTGTTAATTCTACAGCATAAAAAATACATTTTAGACATTTATAAGTTTCCAACTTTGTGGCACAGTTTTGGTTTCAATTTAAGGAGTTTGCTGCAGAGGAACACGAGTTGCCTGCACAGAGCTCTGATCTCATCCCCTTAGAGCACCTTTGGGATGACTTGGAGGGCTGATCGTTAGTCAGACCTTTTCGCCCAACATCAGTGCCTGACCTCACAAATGCTCATTTGGACGATGGGGCACAAATTCCCACAGACACACTCCCAAACCTTGTTGCAAGCCTTGCCAGAAAAGTAGAGGCTAATGTAAAGGATCTGCCAGGCACAGCTTCTGTGTCAACGCCCACAGGTAATCAGTCTGCACCTGCTTCTATGTCTGTGAGACTGACTCCATCTTCCACCACTCAGGATGGCAGGCTTAGGAGTGGGAGAGCCTATCACAGCCTGGCCAGACGGAGCTAGCTCCCGCCCTCTGTCTATTTATTCCTGCCTTTCCTGTTCCTCCTTGCTTGTGATTCTTCTCGTTTGGTTTCCTGGCCCTGCTGCAGCTTCTTGAACTACTTGTCCCTGCTTCATTTTGACCCTGGCTTACTGACTACTCTCCTGCTCTGCGTTTGGTACCTCGTACACTCCTGGTTTGACTCGGCTTGTTCACTACTCTCCTGCTCTGCGTTTGGTACCTCGTACACTCCTGGTTTAACTCGGCTCGTTCACCACTCTTGTTGCTCACGGTGTTGCCGTGGGCAACTGCCCCATTTCCCTTAGCTTCTGTGTACCCTTGTCTGTTTGTCTGTCCTGCACTTATTGAGCGTAGGGACCGTCGCCCAGTTGTACCCCGTCGCCTAGGGCGGGTCGTTGCAAGTAGGCAGGGACTGAGTTGCGGGTAGATTAGGGCTCACCTGTCTGTTTCCCTACCCCCATCATTACAGCTAATATAGCTGCAAAAGCCCAGCTCCATATTGCCACATTGTACCATAAGTAAGCTATCTCGGCGAAACATGTCAGGGCGGGTGAGCTTTGTTGAAAGTTTTTAACATACCATCAGCTTAGAATCAATTCTGGGATAGCGGTCTGCAGATGCATCCCTCTAGTATAGACAGTATATTAATTCTACTGCTGTTAGCAGAGACTAACCACTACATCTATGTGAGTGATAACGTTTCTGGGCTCATGGGTTGTTTTTCGAATATAGGCTACATGCCTTTAATAAAGGTTATTTTCATTATTAGGAATTATGTGAAGAGAAATTCAATACCTTCTTGTGGTAGTGTGGAAAATAGGGTTATTTTCCTTATAGGCAAATTGTGTTTTGTCATAAAATTTACCTAATGTAAGGAGTTTTGCAAATACCCTCTCTGTTTATATTATATAGAGTGAGTATTAGGAACCACAAAGGTGTATACCACCAGTGTTGTGCAATTTATTAATTGGGGGAAGGGGTAGAGGGATAAAGGTTGTGGTTCCTATAGAAATTTGTAGATGGTAAAAATAATAAACTTTATTAGGAGATTTTATTTAAAAACTTATATAAAATTCTTGCAATTATCCTATGTAGGTCAGAATTGATTTCAGTGCAAATGACCCCCTGTCATGCACTGTTGGGACACAATTAGCCCTATTTGTAGTATCATTTATTACTGTCATGCATTGATACAATCAGAACAGCCTGTTGTCATTAAGTATATTACTCTATGATGAGCTGTAATGTTTGCTCTATTGTGAGCTATGTCTGATTTGTCCAAAGCTGGTATTAGTGGTTGATGCACTAAAAATATAACAGTGCTTGCTGTAGGGTAGTAGACACTGAATTAGTGTCTTGACGTCCTCACCGTGTAAGTGTGAGAGACGACATGCAGCAGCATAATGAGGAATCAGGTAGAAAAATTATGTTCACCTCTTGTGAACTTGGTGTGCGATAGTTAAACTTAAAGTAATATACTCAATGACAACAGGCTGTTCTGATTGTATCAATGCATGACAGTAATAAATGATACTACAAATAGGGCTAATTGTGTCCCAACAGTGCATGACAGGGGGTCATTTGCACTGAAATCAATTCTGACCTACATTGGATAATTGCAAGAATTTTATATAAGTTTTTAAATAAAATCTCCTAATAAAGTTTATTATTTTTACCATCTACAAATTTCTATAGGAGCCACAACCTTTATCCCTCTACCCCTTCCCCCAATTAATAAATCATACAATTTACCTGCCACCTACTACGGCAAATATTTTTGTTTTCTTTATTTTTTGTTTATTGTATTAGAGCTCCATATGAACACCCATGGTTTTGGAATGGAATGTCTAACAGGCTCATATACTGTAGGTGTGACAGTTAGTCTCCATATAGTGTATGGTTTCTGACACACGGTCACTTGAATATGACTTCGTTTCAGTACTAGGCACAGCCACAACTGTATGTACGGCGCTGCGTCGCTGCCCCTTCATTAGCTGATATTAAAGTCCTGGAAAACCACTTTAAGTCAGTGGTTGTGTGAACGTAATCAGGGGTTCCTTTGGTCCTATTTAGATTAAGTAAAGTTAAATTATTGGTACACTTTCCTGTCCTATTCCACCCCCATTAACCTCTTCACTATCGCAAACTACACTAGACCTCCAAAGATATTAGATATTAACCAATAACCACCCTAGGCCACCATGGATAATGGACATCACCACTTACCTCTTTATCACCCTACACCACAAGAGATACTAAGTATTACCCGCTAAACCACTCTCAGACCACCAGGTATATTACAAGAATACTGTCCCTATCTTCTAAAACCCCCCTATGCAAAAACTTGTGGTTAAGTTCAGGTAGAAAGTTAAAAAGAGATTTTTTTTTCCTTCTCCACCATGGGCACCAACACGATTGGAACCCCACCTTTAGAACTATGTTTGCCCCTGAACAGTGTATGATTAAAAATAGCCGTCACCACATAAGGACAATGTCATTAGAAATTGGATAAATGAAAGTATGATATAAAGAAAAACAGATGTGGTTTTTACAAACCATACCTAAAGAACCCAAAATTGCAATATAATATAGCACGGTGCCATTCCTGATATGAATTAAATAGAAAAGAAAAAAAAAAAAAAGAGATTCAGAAATGTAAATAGGCACTCTTGGGCTCAATAAAATTGAATAATTATTTTATTTCTTGACTCCAGATAATACCGGAAAGAGTAAATTTATACATATACAAAAAACAATTTAAAAAGAGAAATCTCCTGGCCAGGGAAAGAACATACGAGTATTATTCAAAACACAAGTAGTATAACCTAATAATTGTGTGACATAATGTATGTGTTTCAAACCATTTTACAAAAGAGTTTCCAATAGGAAAACCGCCATGATATGTTCACACCTGCGGTTTCCAAACATATATTAAATGTGTATCAGAAATACCAAGAAACCTGTTTAGAACAATGGTTAATCATATAACATGTAATAAGCCTTCAGAATATAGGTAATATTACAAGAAAAATATAAAGTATGATATATATATGTACCACACATTAACAAGACGATTTCTTGAAAAACCGCTAGACTGTATTCACATTTGCGGTTTCCAACCATATATGTATTAGGTATAATAATGTTGCCAAAGGACCTTTTGACAGTAACTATTGATGTTATAATATACAATAGACCCTTCGAGACAAGATTGATATTACCAAATGGATATATAACATGATGTATATGTTATACAATTATACAATTGAATTTCAAAATGGAAAACCGCTGGACTGTATTCACACCTGCGGTTTCCAACCATATATGTATTATGTATCCAAATATTGCCCAAGGGCCTGTTCGAGGTTACTGTTAGTGATATTAATAAGGAAGATATTTTCTACCTACGTATGTAATATGATTTGGCTCTCAACAATAAAAATGGCCTCATTAATTGAATAAATGTGGTTATAAGCACGTTTTTTTCACTCTCATCGAGTAGATGGATAATTCCAATTCAAAGCTGATCACAATAGGAAGTCTCTTTCCCAGACCCACGAGTCTGTATGTAGCTCTCAGGCAGTTGAATGTTCGAAGAAAAAAACTTTTTGATATTATAAGCTTTTCAATGGATTTTTACCTTCACCTCCGACATCCAATAAGTGCCAGGAAGACCATGCAAGGAGATAATTTACTCCGATGTAGAAAGTATAGTAGATCTCCTCAGGAGGAAAATTCACCTGTATGGTCACACAATTGATTTAAAAACAGCCACGACTCCACAATTACTTCTCTTGGCGCCTTCATAAATGAAAGTATGTTACACATACATGACGTACTGAATTTATAGACATAGATTCAATGAACCACATCTCTGCACAGTGGGGGGGGGGGTGTCAAGCAGAGAGGTAGTATGCATTCATGCAAAGCATATACTGCATTTAGCTGTTCTCACGGTAGGTACACAAATTATACCATTCACAACTACAATATGTTGTTATAGGGCATGCATGTTATACAATATATTATATGGTGGGTGACAAGAATGGGTAAGGTTACATTATATACCTGATGGATAGCCCTGTTCTAGACCTGAAGCTAAATAGAATAGCTACAAATATATAAAGGTTTGTAGTCTCGTGACCTATTCAACAACCAATAGCTAAATTGCAAAACTAAACCAAAAAGTAGTCTGACCTTTTTCAGCAGAATTGATCATGCAAATGTCTTTATTAGGCCTCATTCACACGGCAGGTTTTCCCGGCCGGGTGCCGGCCGTTCATAAATCGGCCGGCACCCGGCTGCATTAGGAATAATAGACCCCTAATGGGGCTATTCACACGACCGATTTTTGACGGCCGGGAAAACCGGCCGTCAAAAAATAGGACATGCTCTATCTTCGCCCGGGTACCCGGCCGCCCGGCTCCCATAGAAGTCTATGGGGCCGGGTAATACACGGCCATCACCGGAATGTGTTCCGAGTGATGGCCGGGTTTCCCGGCGCTTGCGCTCTATCTCCTCCTCCTCACAGCGCAGAGTGCATGTGAGGAGGAGGAGTTTATGCCATTCTGACGAATGGCATCGCTGTACACTGTGTGGCAGGGCCGGGGTGTGCAGCAGGTGGAAGGGAGCGCTGCGCTGGCTCACTTCTCCTGCTTGTTTTAAAAGCACCCTGGCCCGGCGACACCTTCGATGGCGCCGTTAGCAGCTGCAGCTGCTGCTGCTGCGTCTGCTACTACTGTAGCGACGCCACTATAGCAGAGCGGGGAGGTGTTTTCGGGGATTCCGTTCCTGGACAGAGCGCTTGATGTCTCTGTCCATATCTGGGCAGTGACATCAGGGGAAACTCCTGAAGCGGAATCCCCGAACACATGGGGATTCCCCTTCAGGAGTTGCCGCTGATGTCACTGTCCGGATCTGCCCGGCCCGGCACGGATACAAAACTTAATGCAAACCGGCCGGGCAAAATGGCCGATTTTACCGTCCGACACTCGGGCTCGGGAACGACCCGATCGTGTGAATCCCGCCTTAGGGTATGTTCACACGTGGCAGACTTGTTGCATACATTTCTGCAACTGAAAAATCTGTTCCATACATAAAAATAATGTTTGTAAAAATCACACACACATGCTGCAGAAACAAATATATTTATATGTATGGCAGGGATTTCGGATGAAGAATTTTCTGAAACATCTCGTGTGAACATACCCTAAGGGATCATGCACACACAGCCATATTATGTCTCCGGTTTGTAAGTAGCCTTAATAGGGCTGCCATAGAGGTGCATGAACCGTCTACTGTACTTCTGTATGCTTCCAATTTTATGTGGAAGCATAGAAATTATTATTTTTTTACTAATTCTGTGCCAATCCGACAAAAAATAGTGGCATGTTCTATTGGATGCTGTACATATTGAGGTATTCTCCCAAGGGCACATTCAGGCATGGCAGATTTGCTGCGGAATTCCACTGCGGACACGCCGCAGTGGAAATCCGCAGCAGACTTTTCTTTCTTTGGTCTCTATAGATTTTTAGTTCACTTAGTGCAGATGTTGCAGAAAACAACAGTGTGAAAAATAGCTTGTGGTGCAGAATTTACATTCCACAACATGCCCAGTCTGTTGCAGAGAAGCAGCGGATTTTCACTGCGCATTTCAGCCTATACAATGCAAATAGACAAAATAGACGAGGAGACAGCACTTCCAACATATGTCAGCTTTTTAATCACCCGTGCAACGTTTCAGTCCAGCAGGACCTTTCTCAACTGAAACGTCGCACGGGTGATTAAAAAGCTGACATATGTTGGAAGTGCTGTCTCCTCGTCTATTTTGTCTATCTGATATTGGGGACCGCGGATCCGGTCCTATTGAGGCGTGCACCCACTTGTGGTCCAGTGCTGTGGTAATTTTCTGCTTTTTATACAATGCAAAGGCTGACACCTATTGCAAGTCCACCTCGAAATCCTTCACATCTGGATGAACCCTCATATATGCAAATTTTGCAACAGATTAGGTGCGTAGCTGCTGCAAAATCTGAAGCAGAATATTTTGGCCATGTCTGCCCTTAGAAGCCGTACAGCCTTTGCAAACTGCCGTATAGGCTCCATGCACGGGGCTCTGCCGCCTGCATGAACCCTAATTGTTTTAAAACAATTTTAGAAACTATCAATTAACGAACTAACTAAATTGTCAAACTAACAATTTTAGAAATCTATCAAAGATATTTCAGACAAACTCATTTTCCACTTGGTATTTCTGCTTTTAACTGTACTGTGCATGAGATGAGAGTATGGGAGTAATCTTCTCACTTATCGACTCTTAAATTCCAGTTCCACGTGCTACAAAGTGTCACTAAGAATATAAATCATTACAAGGCATCTCTGTGACAATGTATTCTGTATATTTATGTCCTCTAGCGTATGTGCTGCAACTCTGCCTCGCTATAAAAATAGTGACAGTTACTTTTCTTAATGTTCCCAGTTTGAAGAATCTCATACACTTGAACCTAATGTAAACGTTATAATCTGCAGTAAAAAAAAAAAAAAGTAACTAGTTACAGTAATAACAGTTACTATAAATAATAGTTATATACAGTAACTGCATGTTACTTCAATGGGCAGTAAATTAAAAAATAATGCAAAAAAATGTCATACCGATTACTGTCTTTTCTGCTGAGAGCACTTTCTGGAGATGAATCTTGATAGCTTCCGTGTGTGAAAGTATACACGCATTATTTATTTATTTTTTGTACTTTAGCAACTTCCCACTTTTGCCTTTATACACAGTCATTTCTGTTTTCATGTCATAATTAGTAATAATTTCCCCTTGTTTTCTATCCAATAATTTTTTTTCATCCACGGAATATGCAATAAATGATAGATACGGGATCCTCCACTAAGACCAGCACCTAACTTCCAAACAGGAATCCACGACCCCGTCGCTCATCACTGGTTGCTGCATCCAGGCAGATAACGGATTTAGAGGTGGCCTGGATTACGGAAACAGTGAGGTCAGCTGTTTCCATAACCCTGGCCACCCCTACATCCGTTATCTGCCTGGATGCGGCGGCCAGCGAGCACCACAGGGTCGGGGGACCCCCGTTTGGAAGATAGGTTCAGGTCTTACAGGTGGAACTCGCTTCTATCAGAAGAATAGGATTATCCCTTTCATAAAAGTTTACCTGTTAAAAAAAAACATTGGATACAAAACATAGAAGTAAATGTGAGATATGGAAAGTGCCGAGCACAGCGAGCTATAATTTAGATCCATATATACTGGGGAACAATAATAGGCTAGATTGTGATTCTTCTAGTAAAATGGTTTATTCCCTTGTAATTCTGTCAAGAACAGGAATATTAAATAATTGACTTTTGCAATGTCCACAGGATGTGGGCGCTCAACTGAGCCTCATGAAGTTGACATGATGTAATAATATGAATCATTATGATTTTATGAATCAAGTTAAAACCAGAACTCAAAATTGCAGTATTGAAGCTTATAATCATTTTAATATTTTTTACAATCCACAGAGATACATGACGTTTTGGTTTAAATATCAAAATAGCAAACGTCAGAAAAATATACAGAACTAAAGACCGATGTTACATGATTTATACAAAAATTACAATGACTTTTCAAAAAGCTGATGCAACCGCTGGTTGAAACAGTTAACAGTGTCGCAATTAATTCATGATAAATTAGTCATTAATCAAGTGTAGGAAGGAGGGGTTTGGGTTCTTGGAGATATGGGCCGCCCCCTCTGTTGGCTACAGACTCTTCAGTAGGGATGAGCTGCACCTAAATGGGGAGGGTGCAGCGGTGTTGGAGAAAAGATGGCTAGAAGGTTGGAGGAGTGTTTAAACTAGGGAATGGGGGGACAATTACGATAGATAATAATAGACAATAGAAGGGGAGGACAGCGTAGCTAGTGAGCTGGGGCTAAGACATGAATATGGGGTTGGAATAGAGGAATGGGTTAGAAAAGTTAGTAGGAATAAGAAGAAAAGTGGTGTGGATAATCATATAAAGTGCATGTATACTAATGCCAGAAGCCTCAATAAGAAGCTTGAAGAGTTAATAATGCTGGAAAGAATTGTGACATAGTGGGGATAAGTGAGACATGGCTGATGAATGGATGATAGCTATGACTGGGCTGTTAATATGCAGGTTTACAGTCTGTTTAGGAATGATCGCACTAATAAGAAAGGCGGAGGGTTTTGCTTATATGTAAAATTCTGCCTAAATCCCATCCTGCGTGATGATATCTATGAGGGAAATGATCATGTGGAGTCCCTATGGGTGGAAATGAGGGGCGGGAGAAAGAATAATAAAATACTTATAAGGGTTTGTTATACGTCTCCAAATATAATGGAAGAAGCAGAAAATCAACTAATAAAGAAAATAGATGAAGCATAAAATCATAATGAAGTCATTATTATGGGGGACTTTAACTACCCTGGTATAAATTTGAGGGCAGAAACCTGCAGGTCCTACAAAGGAGACATGTTTTTGACAATAAGTAAGGACAATTATCTTTCAAAACTGGTGCAAGACCCAACAAGAGGCGGGGAGGGGGGTGACTTCTAGACCTAATCTTAACCAATAGGCCAGACAGGTTATCAAATGTACAGGTTGGGGGTCACCTGGGTAATAGTGACCATAACATAATAAGTTTTCATGTATCCTTTAATAATATGTTTGGTAGAGTACCTACAAAAACACTAAACTTCAGAAATTCCTATTTTCATTGGCTAAGGTATGACCTTAAAGAGGCTCTGTCACCAGATTTTGCAACCCCTATCTGCTATTGCAGCAGATCGGCGCCGCAATGTAGATTACAGTAACTTTTTTATTTTTAAAAAACGAGCATTTTTGGCCAAGTTATGACCATTTTTGTATTTATGCAAATGAGGTTTGCAAAAGTACAACTGGGCATGTTTAAAAGTAAAAGTACAACTGGGCGTGTATTATGTGTGTACATCGGGGCGTGTTTACTACTTTTACTAGCTGGGCGTTCTGACGAGAAGTATCATCCACTTCTCTTCAGAACGCCCAGCTTCTGGCAGTGCAGACACAGCGTGTTCTCGAGAGATCACGCTGTGACGTCACTCACAGGTCCTGCATCGTGTCAGACGAGTGAGGACACATCGGCACCAGAGGCTACATTTGATTCTGCAGCAGCATCGGCATTTGCAGGTAAGTCGATGTAGCTACTTACCTGCAAACGCTGATGCTGCTGCAGAATCAACTGTAGCCTCTGGTGCCGATGTGTCCTCGCTCGTCCGACACGATGCAGGACCTGTGAGTGACGTCACAGCGTGATCTCTCGAGAACACGGCTGTGTCTGCACTGCCAGAAGCTGGGCGTTCTGAAGAGAAGTGGATGATACTTCTCGTCAGAACGCCCAGCTAGTAAAAGTAGTAAAAACGCCCCGATGTACGCACATAATACACGCCCAGTTGTACTTTTACTTTTAAACACACCCAGTTGTACTTTTGCAAGCCTCATTTGCATTAAAAAAATGGTCATAACTTGGCCAAAAATGCTCGTTTTCTAAAAATAAAAACGTTACTGTAATCTACATTGCAGCGCCTATCTGCTGAAATAGCAGATAGGGGTTGCAAAATCTGGTGACAGAGCCTCTTTAAGGGCATAAACTGGGACAATATCCTCAAAAATAAATACATAAATGGGACATTTTTAAAAGCCTCTTAAATATTTCCTGTAAAAAATATATACCTTATGGGAATAAACAAGCAAGAAACAGGATGAAATCTATGTGGTTAACCCCTTCCCGCACCTTGACGTTAATGCACGTCAATGTGAGCAGTCACTTCGCGCACCTTGACATGCAGTAACGTCTGTGCTTTGACAGTTAACCGCCACACGGCGCTACACAGCAGCGGCGGTTAACTGTGCAGGGTGTCTGCCCTGCATTCCCCGTTGCCAATCAGCGGCCCATCACCGCTGATTTCGGCAGTTAGCCCCTTAATTGCGGCATTCGATTTTGAACGCCACAATTAAGGTGTTTAGCGCCGATCGGCAGCCCCCATGTGAAATCACGGGGGCTGGCGATGGTACCCATGGCAACTGGATGCCAGACAATGGCTTCCGGGCTGCCATGTACAGAAGCCTATGAGGACCAGCCTCTGCTGGTCCTCCTAGGCTTCCTGTCAGTGTGACTGTGACGTCACAATGACAGTTAGAATACATTACACTACGTGTGTAGTGTAATGTATTCCAGCAGCAATCAGAGTTGCAAGTCTAAGTGTCCCCTAGTGGGACAAGTTAAAAAAGTAAAAAAAAGAATGAAAATGTTTTAAAAAAAGTGTAAAAATAAAAGTTATAAGTGATATAAACAAGAACTGCTTTTTTTCCTATAATAAGTCTTTTATTATAGGAAAAAAAAATGAACACTCAAAAAAAAAGTACACATATTTGGTATCACCACGTTCGTAACGACCCCAACTATAAAACTATAATATTATTTTTTCGCACAGTGAACACTGCAAAAAAAATAAACGAAAAACAATGCCAGAATCACTATTTTTTGGTCACCACCCCTCCCAAAATATACAATAAAAAGTGATCAAAAAGTCGCATCTACGCCAAAATAGTACCGATACAAACTACAATCCGTCCCGCAAAAAAAAAGCCCTTACACAGCTTTTTTGACTGAAAAATAAAAAACTTATGGCTCTCAGAATACGGTGACACAAAAAATTAATTATTTTCTAAATAAGTTATTTTATTGCACAAACGCTGCAAAACCTAAAAAAACGATATACATATGGTATCGCTGTAATCGTACCGACCCGTAGAATAAAATATAATGGTCATTTATAGCCCAGAGTGAACGCTGTAAAAAATAAATAAAAATCATTGTCAGAATTGATGGTTTTTGGTCACCTGGCTTGCCGAAAAATTGAATAAAAAGTGATCCAAAAAAAATGGCATGTACCCCAAAATGGTACCAATGAAATCTACAGATTGTCCCGCAAAGAATAAGCCCTCAGACGGCTCCGGTGGTGAAAAAATAAAAAAAGTTCTGGCTCCCAGAATATGACGATGCAAAATGTGCAGTGTTCCAAAAGCAGATAAGATCAGGCGCCATTTATAAGTGCCAGAAAGGCCACATATCTGCGGATTTTTATTTATTTACCGCATTATTATACCCTCTTATTATGCCCCTGATGTACTCTGCCCATTCTACATTATAAACTGAAATACCAGCAAAACGCCAGAGCTACTACCAAGCAAAATCTGCGCTCCAAAAGCCAAATGGCGTCCCTCCCTTCTGAGCCCTACAGCGTGCCCAAACAGCCGTTTACGTCCACCGATATGGCATCGCCATACCCGGGAGAACCCGGTTAAAATTTTATGAGGTATTTGTGGCACAAACTGGGCACAACATATAGTGCACTAAAATGGCACATCAGTGGAAAATTTAAATTTTCACTCTGCACCATCCGCTGCGCATTAAACCCTTCGCGCACCATGACTTAATAGCATGTCGTGGTGTGGGGGTGATATATAGAGCGTCTCACGCGCTGAGCCCGCACCATAAGCTGCGTGTGTCAGCTGTGTATTACAGCTGATACCCGAGACTAACGGACAGAAACAGCGCTGTTACAGGTGCCTTTAAAAATGACAATATACTGCAATACATTAGTATTGCAGTGTATTCTACCAGTGATCTAACGATTGCTGGTTCAAGTCTCCTAGGGGGACTAAAAAAATGTGTAAAAACAAAAGTATAGTTATTATTAGTGGAAAAAATTAAATAAATATTTAAAGTCCAAAAAAAACCCTTTTCACATTTTCTCTCTAAAGTAATGTCAAAAAATAAAAAAAAATACACAAAATTGGTATCGCTGCATCCGTAAAAGTCCAATCTATTACAATATACCATTATTGAACTCGCACAGTGAACGCCGTGAAAAATAAAGAATTTTAAACGGCAAAATCACCGTTTTTTGGTCACCTTCGCTCTACCAAAAAATGTACCAATAAAAACTACAGCTCGTCCCACAAAAAATAAGCCCTCACACCACTCTATTGACGGAAAAATAAAAAAGTTGTGGCTCTCAGAAAGCGGGGAGGAAAAACATGGATCAGTTCGGAAAGGGTTAATTACTTTCTAATGAAAAAAACATTTATGACCACATGTGGGGTATTGCCGTATTTGGGAGAAATTGCTTTACAAATGTTGTTGTGCATTTTCTCGTTTATCCTTTGTGAAATTGAAAAAATTCAACATTTTAGTGGAAATAATGTTGATATTAATTTTCGCGGCCTAATTCTAATAAATTCTGCAAAAGACGTGTGGGGCCTAAATGCTCCCTATACCCCTAGATAGATTCCTTAAGTGGTGTAGTTTCTCAAATGGGGTTACTTTTGGGGGGCTTCCACTGTTTCGGTCTCTCAGTGGCTTTGCAAATTTGACATGACACCCAAAATCTATTCCAGCTAACTTTGAGCTCCAAAAGTCAAATAGCGCTCCTTCCCTTCTAAGCCCCGGTGTGGGTCCAAACAGCAGTTTAATACCACATATGGGGTATTTACGTAATCAGGAGAAATTGCTTTACAAATGCTGGGGTGCTTTTTCTCCTTTATTCCTTGTAAAAATTTAAAATGTCTAAGTTCTTACAGAAAAAAAGTAGATTTTTACCTTTACAGACTAATTCCAATGAATTCAGCAAAACAACTGTGGGGTCAAAATGATAACTTTACCCCTAGAAAAATTCCTTGAGGGGTGTAGTTTCCAAAATGGGGTCACTATTGGGGGGTTTCCACGGTTTTCATCCCTCCAGTGCATTGCAAGCGTGACACGGCACTGAAAACTATTCCAGCAAAATCAGAAATCCAAAATCCAAATGGTGCTCCTTCTCTTCTGAGGCCTGCTGTGGGTCCAAACAGCAGTTTATTACCACATATGGGGTATTGCTATAATCGGAAGAAATTGCTTTACATATGTTGGGGTGCTTTTTCTACTTTATTCCTTGCAAAAATTTTAAATTTCTACGTTTTTCACAAAAAAGGCAGATTTTCATCTTCACATACTAATTCAAATAAATTTAGCAAAAAACTGTCGGTTAAAAATCCTAACTATACCCATAGATAAATTCCTTGAGGGGTATAGTTTCCAAAATGGGGTCACTTTTGGGGGGTCTTTACTGTTTTGGTACCACAAGACTTCTTCAAACCTGACATGGTGCTTAAAATATATTCTAAAAAAAGGAGGCCCCAAAATCCACTAGGTGCTCCTTTGCTTCTGAGGCCTATGTTTCAGTCCGTTACCGCACTAGGGCCACATGTGGGATATTTCTAAAAACTGCAGTATCTGGGCAATAAATATTGAGTTGTATTTCTTGGGTAAAACCTTCTGTGGTACAGAAAAAATGTATTACAATTGAATTTTCGAAAAAAAAAAATTAAATTTGTAAATTTCATCTCTACTTTGCTTTAATTCCTGTGAAACACCTAAAGTGTTAAAACACTTTCTGAATGCTGTTTTGAATACTTTGAGGGGTGCAGTTTTCAAAATGGGGTGATTTATGGGGACTTTCTAATATATAGGGCCCTCAAAGCCACTTCAGAACTGAACTGGTCCCTGAAAATATAGGCTTTTGAAATTTTCTTGAAAATATGACGAAGTACAGTAAAAAATTGTGTAGTACCGTGTTAGCCAGAGACAATATGAAATGTTAAATACTTTTGTGTCAAAAAAGACAAAAGTATAGAAGGTATGATACCTTTATTGGCTAACCATAAAAGTTCTATATGCAAGCTTTCAGAGCACAGAGGCCCCTTCTTCAGGCAGTTTACAAATGAATGACTTAGAAAAAAGCACAACATTTAGATGTTACACAACGACAATTAGTACATGAGGTGATACATCATTAAGATAAGCCGGGGCAATAAAACTGAGGTTATAGGGGTGATGACTTAGGAGTTAAGGCATCTGGAGTCAGTCTGATGGGGGACGTGACGTGTGTCCATGTAGTGGCTCATAAATCCTGGTGTTAGATTGAGGCCTTGTGTCAATGACTGGAATTTTATCATCATCTTGAATTCCCAAATTTTTCTTTCTCTGTTGTTTTTAAAATGACCCTTCAGAATGAGTACCTTTAAATCTGCCAAACTGTGGTCTGGTCCAGAGAAGTGTTTTCCCACGGGTGTATCCACCTCCTGTTTTATTGTATGTCTGTGAAGATTCATCCTGGTGTGTAGTTTTTGTATTGTTTCTCCAATGTAGATTGAAAATATGAGAAATTGCTGCTAAAGTTCTAGAAAAATAAAAGAATGTTCAAAAAACGATGCAAACATAAAATAGACCTATGGGAAATATAAACTAGTAAGTATTTTGTGTGGTATTACTATCTGTTTTACAAGTAGATACATTTACATTTAGAAAAATGCAAATTTTTGCTAATTTTCTCTAAATCTTGGTGTTTTTTACAAATAAATATTGAATTTATCGACCAAATTTTTTCCCTAACATAAAGTACAATATGTCACGAGAAAACAATCTCAGAATCACGTGGATAGGCAAAATGTATTCCGGAGTTATTACCACATAAAGTTACACATGTCAGATTTGAAAAATCGGCTTCGTCCTGAAGGCCAAAACAGGCTCAGTCCTGAAGGGCTTAAATAAAACAGTAAATAAAACAGTATAAATGAATTGTAGAGGGTTTACAGAGTATAATTTCAGTATTAGTAGATGATACTAAGCTCTGTAGAGTAATCAACACAGAGGAGGGTAATGTAATACTACAGAGGGATTTGGGGAGGCTGGAGGTTTGGGTGTTGAAATGGCAAATTAAGTTTAATGTGGATAAACGTAAGGTTATGCACTTGGGCCGAGGAAACAAATGTTACAATTATGCATTAAATGGTAAAACACTGGGTAACCACTGGGTAAAACTACTACTGAAAAAATTTTGGGGATATTGGTGGACAGTACATACCTTTAGCAAGCAGTGCCAGGCAGCTGCTGCCAAGGCAAATACAATAATGGGATGCATCAAAAGAGGCATAGATGCTCATGACAAGAACATCGTTTTGCCTCTATACAACTCACTAGTCAGACCACATATGGAATATTGTGTATCATTTTGGGCACCTGTGTATAAGAAGGACATGACTGAACTAGAATGGGTGCAAAGAAGGGCGACCAAGGTAATTAAGGGAATGGGTGGATTGCAGTACCAAGAAAGGTTATCAAACTTAGAGCTATTCAGTTTAGAAAAAAATACGGCTATGGTGTGATCTAAATACAATGTACAAATATATAATTGGACAGCACAATGATCGTTCGAATGATCTTTTTACACCTAGGCCTGTAACAAGGACAAGGGGACTTTCTCTACGTCTAGAGGAAAAAAGGTTTCACCACCATCACAGACGGGGATTCTTTACTGTGAGAGCAGTGAGACTATGGAACTCTTTGAACAAGTTTGATCAAGTACTAGTGCGCGCACACTCGCTTCCACTCTTTAAGGGATAGTGCGCGCACCAGGAAAATCTCCCCCAGCCTATTCCAGCATACCAGAAAACTATTTAAGGAACTATAAACTATAGGCATCAGTGGGAGAGGACAGTAATGCGCGCCGGTGTCTCAGAGGGAGGAGACGCCGGCTGGAATCCAATGGTCTGCGGCCGCTGGTAGGTAGGAGATGCTGACGATCAACGACCATAGCCATTAAACAGAGTTTTATTCTGATTGCCATAGTTGGAGTCAGGAAGGAATTTTTCCCCTAATGAGGCAATTGGCATCCACCTCATGGGGGTTTCGCCTTCCTCTGTATTAACACGTTAGGATTATAGGTTGGACTTGATGGACCTGTGTCTTTTTTCAACCTTATCAACTATGTAACCTTGTATCCTGTTATTACGGACCAAAGTAGACAGAAAATATGTAATTTTTTTACATTTACATTAACGAATATTAATTCATTCTCATATGTCCATAGACCAAACAAAGCAAGTAATAATATAAGGTATCACTCCTAATACATATGTACTATGTTTTAATTTCATCTGAGGCAAATAACAATAGTTTGTAAAGCAGCACTAATACACCGCATTCCAAATTATTATGCCAATGTTATTTTTCGCTGATTTTCCTAAATAGTCGATGCAAATGACAGTCAGTATAATCTTCAAACCATCAACCATTGGAGTATAATGCAAGTTTTATTGAACAAATCTCCTAATGATAACAGATTTTTTTTTAGAAGTAAAAAACTCAAAATGCACTGTTTCAAATTATTATGCACAACAGAGATCAAAACATTTTAAAGGTTGTAAAGAGAACTAAAATGGTAATTTGTTGAATTTGCAGCATCAGGAGGTCATATTTACAGAAATCAAAAGCTCTTTCAATCAAAAAAAACTTAACAGGCCAAGTTACATGTTAACATAGGACCACTTCTTTGATATCACTCACCTTCACAATTCTTGCATCCATTGTATTTGTGAGTATTTGGACAGTTTCTGCTTGAATATCTTTGCAGGATGTCAGAATAATCTCCCAGAGCTTCTGTTTTGATGTGAACTGCCTCCCACCCTCATAGATATTTTTCTTGAGGATACTCCAAAGGTTCTCAATAGGGTTGAGGTCAGGGGAACATGGGGCCACACCATGAGTTTCTCTCCTTTTATGCCCATAGCTGCTAATGACACAGAGGTATTCTTTGCAGCATGAGATGGTGCATTGTCATGCATGAAGATAATTTTGCTACGGAAGACACGGTTCTTCTTTTTGTACCACGGAAGAAAGTGGTCAGTCATAAACTCTACGTACTTTGCAGAGGTCATTTTTACACCGTCAGGGAACCTAAAGGGGTCTACCAGCTCTCTCTCCATGATTCCAGCCCAAAACATGACTCCGCCACCTCCTTGCTGATGTCGCAGCCTTGTTGGGACATGGTGGCCATTCACCAACCATCCACTACTCCATCCATCTGGACCATCCAGGGTTGCACGGCACTCATCAGCAAACAACACGGTTTGAAAATTAGTCTTCATGTATTTCTGAGCCCACTGCAACCGTTTCTGCTTGTGAGTATTGTTTAGGGGTGGCCGAATAATAGCTTTATGCACACTTGCAAACCTCTGGAGGATCCCACACCTTGAGGTTCGCGGGACTCCAGAGGCACCAGCGCCTTCAAATACCTGTTTGCGGCTTTGCAATGGTATTTTAGCAGCTGCTCTCCTAATCCTATTAATTTGTCGGGCAGAAACCTTCCTCATTATGCCTTTATCTGAACGAACCCGTCTGTGCTCTGAATCAGCCACAAATCTTTTCACAGTACGATGATCACGCTTAAGTTTTCTTGAAATATCCAATGTTTTCATACCTTGTCCAAGGTATTGCACTATTTCACGCTTTTCGGCACTAGAGAGATCCTTTTTCTTTCCCATATTGCTTGAAACCTGTGGCCTGCTTAATAATGTGGAACGTCCTTCTTAAGTAGTTTTCCTTTGATTGGGCACACCTGGCAATCTAATTATCACAGGTGTCTGAGATTGATTACAATGATCCAAAGAGCCCTAAGACACAATACCATCCATGAGTTTAATTGAAAAACTAATAATTAAATATTTATGACACTTAAATCCAATGTGCATAATAATTTGGAACACGGTGTAGGGGATCTCTGTATTCCAATAACAAATAACAAGTGGGGAGACCTTATCGAATTGTATGTATCATATCAGGTAAATGATTCTGCAGTAATCTCTATGATGTCTGCATGGCCGCCATCAGGGCAGTGCTAGTAGTACTCCTGTCAGGGGCTTGAACACATGGCTGAAGAAAAGGGGCCTGCCAGGCAGCATACCTGTTGCTTCACAAACAGGACGCCCCCCTCCTCTACACAACCGACCGGACCTGCAGGCTGGTGAGTGTCCCTCCCCTCTGCATCCTGCTTCCCATTCCTCCTGACCCCACTTGTAGAATGCATAAAGTATGTTAAAATGTTTTTTTTTTTTGTTTTTTTTTTCTTGTTTTCCTAGCGTTTTTGCAAATGCGGCAAAAATTTTTAAAAATTGTGGCAAAAAATGGGATTTAACCGCACTATGTAACTAGACTAAGGCCTTATTTAGATGGCCGTGTTTGGTCCGTGATATACGGAGCGTATATTGGCCGTATTACCCAGGCCGACCACAATTCAGGGAGATGGACTCCTAGCATCATAGTTATCAATGCTGCTAGGAGTCCCTGCCCCATACTGTAATGATGTTTTCAGTACCGGGACAGTGTTTCCACGGGAAGGGAGGGACTCCTATGATTATAGATAACTGTGATGCTAGAAACTCCGCCCCCTGAACTGTGGTTGGTCCGGGAAATATGGCCGATACACGGTCCTTATATCACAAACCGAACATGGGCGTCTGAATAAGTCCACTTACTGGTCTCCTATTCTTGGTGCGGATTGCGTACTGAAAATTCACTACAAATTACAATATAAGGCCATATTCAGACAAACGTGTATGAAATCAGCTGTGAAGAACGGACGTTTTTCACGGCCGATTTGCACCCGTGCGGGACCCGTTTTCACAGATCCCTCATAGACTTGAGTCTATTAAGGGATCCGTGAAATTGCACAAAAATAGGACATGTCCTATTTTTTTTCAGGTCCTTCACATGGTCCGTTAAAGCAACGACCATGTGAATAACCCCATAGAAATACATGCATCCGTGAGATAGCCATTAAAAAAAACGTCCTTCACAAGGATGATTAACACGTTAGTCTGAATAAGCCCTAACTCATGTGCATGGCGTTTGTCAAAACCTCATACACGTGCAGCAGAAAAAAAATCTGCATGGAATTTAGGACGTTCTTCTGAATTATAACCCCTTAACGCAATATCATGTAACTGTACGTGATAAGGGTTAGGTATGTATCGGAAGTATAGAGCGGGCTCACGGACTGAACTCGCTCCATACACAGCGGGTGACGACTGTGTTACGCAGCCGACACCTCACTGCAAAGGGCGGAATCAAAGATCACTTGATCGGCTGGCACGATCGGCTGTTAACAACGGTTGTTATAGCAGCCTGGGTGCCTAATGAAAGCCCCCAGGTCTGCCATCTTTGTACTCCTCCTGCCGGAGGACTGTCAGAATCACGACATACGGCAATACATTAGTATTGCAGTATGTCATGCAGTGGATGATCATTGCAGTGTATCGCTGCTTCAAGTCCCCTAAGGGAACTAATAAAAAAAGTAAAAAACAGTTAAAGTTTTTTTTTAATGTTCCAAAAAAAATAATAAAGTATACATAGTTACATAGATACATAGTTACATAGTTACATAGATACATGTACGGTTGAAAAAAGACACATGTCCATCAAGTTCAACTAAGGCATGGGAAAAGGGAAGTAAAACGTTTCTACACGTAAGAACTTATATTTTTTTGTTCTAGGAAATGATCTAAGCCTTTTTTTAAAGCCAACTACTGTCTCTGCTGTGACCAGCTCCTGCGGTAGACTATTCCATAGATTCACAGTTCTCACAGTAAAGAAGGCTTGTCGTCTCTGCAGGTTGAACCTTCCTTTTTCCAGACGGAGGGAGTGCCCTCTTGTTTTTTGAGGGGGTTTTACATGGAACAGGATTTCACCATATTTTTTGTATGTGCCATTCATATATTTATATAAGTTAATCATGTCCCCCCTTAGTCGTCTTTTCTCAAGCCTAAATAGGTTTAGTTCTTTTAATGTTTCCTCATAACTTAGATTCTCCATGCCCCTTATTAGCTTCGTTGCTCTTCTTTGCATTTTTTCTAACTCCAGGGCATCCTTTCTATGAACTGGAACCCAGAACTGAACTGCATATTCTAGATGAGGCCTCACTAATGCTTTATAAAGTGGTAATATTACAGCCCTGTCCCACGAGTCCATGCCTCTTTTAACCCCTTCCCGCTTTTGGGCGTGACTGTACGTCCAAATTCAAAGTGCGTTCCCACACTCAGGCGTACAGTCGCACCCTGTAGATAAAGCAAGCACAGGAGCTATGCGTGCTTTATCTTTAGCGGCTGTCAGCTGTCATATACAGCTGACATCCCGCTGCAATGGCTGCGATGGCAGTTACCGCCGATCGCAACCATTTAACCCCTTCAATGCAGCTGTCAATGGCGTCCGCCGCATTGAAGTGGTTGACAGAGGGAGGGAGCTCCCTCTGTACCCCCTGCCCCCCCGCAATGGATCGCTGGTGGCGATGGTTGCTATGGCAACCAGGAAGCCGTTGCTAGGATTCCTGGTTGCCCAGGTACGGTAGCCTATTAGGCCCTGCTCTAGGCAGGACGTAATAGGCTAACTGTCAAATGAATAATGACAGTTACGATACACTGCACTACATAAGTAGTGCAGTGTATTGTACCGGGGATCAGAAGACCAGATCTTCAAGTCCCCAGGTAAGTAAAAAAAAAATGTGAAAGAAAAATAAATAAATAAAAGTTTTAACTAATAAAAACAACAATCGCCCTGTTTCCCTCATCAACTCCTTTATTATTAGAAAAAAATGAAAACATTAAAAAAAACTATATGTAATAGGTATCGCTGCGTTTGGAGTTGCCTGATTTATAAAAATGTCACATTATTTTTACCGCACGGTAAACACTGGAAAAATTTTTAATAAAAAACAATGAAAGCATTTTCTTTTTTGGTCATCTTGTCTCAAAAAAAATGTAATAAAAAGTGATCAAAAAGTTGCAAGTAACGCAAAATGGTACCAATAGAAACTCAGTTTGTCACGCATAAAACAAGCCGTCCCGCAGCGATATCAACTAAAAAATAAAAAAGTTATGGCTGTCAGAAAATGGCGACACTAAAACATGATTTTTTTTAGAAAATAGTATTTTTATTGTGGGAACGTAGTGAAACGTAAAAAAAAAGATATAAATTTGGTGTCGCTGTAATCGTATCGCCCCGCAGAATAAAGTTAACATGTTGTTTATACTGCACGGTGAACACTGTAAAAAATAAAAAAACAAAATCGTGCTAGAATTGCTGTTTTTTGGTTTCCTCATCTCCCAAAAAATAGAATAAATAGTGCTAAAAAAAAAATCGCATGTACCCCAAAATAGAACCAATAAAAATTACAGCTCGTTCCACAAAAAACAAGCCCTCACACAGCTCCATCACCGGAAAAATAACACGTTATGACTCTCAAAACGCAATGATGCTATATGACGGCCCAGACTTATTTTTTAGGTCCATTTTCTGGACCCCACAGGTGGACCCTGTAAATGCAGCGGAGATGAGGAAACTTTAGGGCCTTGTGCGGCTTATAGGGCTAGTGAAGAAGTCAAAGATTAGGCAATACTGGAGCGCAGATATTTTGTATCATACCCAATAAACCTGGCCTGTGCATAAAGGAAAGGTTCACAGCGTACCACACCAATCCATGGATTATTCATTCGCCCCATTATTACATCATCCTATTATGCCCTGATGCACTACGCCCAGCTTACATATACCCTGATCCACTCCGCCAAGTTTACATATACCCTGATGTACTCCGCCCAACTTACATATGCCCCCACATTATAAGATGAAATACCAGTAAAACACCAAGCAAAATCTACGCTTCAAAAGCCAAAGGGTGGTCAAACTGAGCCTGGCAGTGTGCCCAAATGGCAATTTATGACCACATATGGGGTATTACTGTATTCTGGAGAACCCGCTTAACAATTTATGGGATGTGTGTCTACGGTGGTACAAGCTGGGCACAACACATTGGGCACTGAAATGGCATATCTGTGGAAAACAGCCATTTTCAATTTGCAACATCTATTGTTTACTTATTTTTGCAAAACACTTGTGCGGTCAAAATGCTCACTACACCCCTAGATAAATTCTTTGAGGGATCTAATTTCCAAAATGGTGTAAGTTTTCGGGGTACCACTGTACTGATACTATAGCTCAATGCAACATGGTGTCAAAAAACGAATCTTGTAAAATCTCCACTCCAAATACTAAATGGCGCTCCTTCCCTTTAGATTTAAATTTTTAATTTTCACTGCCCATTTCTAATAAAAATGCGGTCAAAATGCTCACTTCCCCCCTAGAAGAATTCCTCATTGGGTGTAGTTTGCCAAATGGAGTCACTTTTGGGGAGTTTCCACTGTACTGGTACCTTAGGATCTTTACAAACGCGACATGGTGCCGAGAAATCAATACAGCAAAATCTGTACTCCAAAAGCTAAATGGCGTGCATTCCCTTCTGAGCCCTGGTGTGTATTCATATGGGGTATTTCCGTACTCTGGAGAAGTTGCTTTACAAATGTTGGTGTGCTTTTCCTCATTTATTTGTTGAAAAAATTTACAATTCTGAGGTAAAGCTACATCTTATTGGAAAATAATGTCATTTTTCATTTTCACTGCCCAATTCTAATGAAATCTATGAAATACCTGTGTGGTCAAAATGCTCACTACACCCCTAGATTAATTCCTCTAGGGGTGTAGTTTCCCAAATGGAGTCACTTTTGGGGGGTTTCCTTTGTTTTTGCACCACAAGACCTCTTCTAACCTGACATGGTGGCTGAAATATAATTTATGAAAAGGAAGGCCGAAAAATCCACTAGGTGCTCCTTTGCTTCTGGGGCCTTTGTTTCAGACCAATAAATATTCAGTTGTGTTTCTCTGGTAAAAACCTTCAGTATTACAGGAAAAATGGATTCAAATGGAATTTCTGCAAAAAAAATGAAATTTGCAAATTTCCCTTCCACATTGCTTTAATTCTTGTGAAACGCATAAAGGGTTAAGAAACTTTCTATATGCTGTTTTGAATACTTTAAGGGGTCCAGTTTTTAAAATGGGGTGATTTGTGGGGTTCCTAATATATAAGGCCCTCAAAGCTACTTCAGATCTGAACTGTTCCCTAAAAAACTAGCCTTTTGAAATTTTCTTGAAAATTTGAGAAATTGCTGCTAAACTTACAAGCCTTGTAACGTCCTAGAAAAATAAAAGGATGTTCAAAAAATGATGCAAACATAAAGTAGACATATGGTAAATGTTAACTAGTCATTATTTTGTGTGGTATAACTATCTGTCTTACAAGCAGATACATTTGTATTGAGAAAAATGCTTAATTTTGCTAATTTTCTCAAAATTTTGCTCTTTTTCACAAAAAATATTGCATTTATTGGCCATATTTTTTCACTAACATAAAGTACAATATGTCACGAGAAAACAATCTCAGAACTGCTTGGATAGGTAAAAGCATTCCGGAGTTATTACCACATAAAGTGACACGTCAGATTTAAAATATTAGGCTGTGTCATTTGGTCCAAAATTCGCTGCGTCCTTAAGGGGTTAATACACGACAATATCCTGCTGGCCTTTGAAGCAGCTGATTGACACTGCATGCTGTTATTTAGTTTATGATTTACAAGTATACCCAGATCCTTCTCAACAAGTGACTCCCCCAGTGTATCTCCCCCTAGGACATATGATGCATGCAGATTGTTCGTACCCAGATGCATAACTTTACATTTATCTACATTAAACCTCATTTGCCAAGTGGACGCCCAAACACTTAGTTTGTTAAAATCCGCTTGTAATTCACGAACATCTTCCATAGACTGAACATTACTACATAGCTTGGTGTCAATCTGCAAAAATAGAAATAGTGCTAATAATCCCATCCTCTATATCATTAATAAATAAGTTGAATAATAGTGGTCCCAGCACTGAACCCTGGGGTACACCACTTATAACCGGGGACCATTCAGAGTAGGAATTATTGACCATAACTCTCTGATAATAAAATAATAATAATAATAATAAAATATTAAAAGTTAAAAAAAAACCTTTTCAAATTTTTTCCCTAAATCAATATTAAAAAAAATAAAAATGAACATAACTGGTATCGCCACGTCCTTAAAAGTCCGAACTATAACAATATAGCATTGTTAACCTGCTGGGTGAATGGCGTAAAAAATATATATATATAAAACACGCAAATTGCTGGTTTTTGGTCACCTTAGCACTCCAAAAAAGTGATAAAAAAGTTGCATATATCCCAAAATGGTATCAGTGAAAACTACAGCTCGCCCTGCAAAATTTAAGCCCTCACATTGCTAAATTGATTGAAAAATGAAACAATTATGGCTCTCAGAATATGGCGGCACAAAACATTTTTTTAATTTAACAAATAGTTTTATTTAAAAAAAAAAAGGTAAAACATAAAACAAAACATATAAATTTGGTATTGCCGTAATCGTATCAACCTGTAGAATAAGGTGAATATGTCGCTTGAACCGCCTGATGGATGCCGTAAAAACAAAACCCCCAAGAATATGGCGTAAACGCTGTTTTTTGCCCATTTAACCCACAAATAAAAAAAATTCAGCTTCCCAGTACATTATTTGGAACAATAAATGGTGCCATGAAAAACTACAACTTGTCCCACAGAAAACAAGCCCTCATATGGCTATATAGACTGAAAAAGAAAAAAATATATAGCTTTTGGAAAGTGGGGAGGAAAGAACAAAAGTGAAAATCCGAAAAATGGCTGAGGAGGGAATGGGTTAAATCAGCTGCCTGCCTGTTATGTTGCAGAATTGTAACGTATTTCATCCTTTACAATGTAAAGGGTTAATTTGCTGTAAATCCCTAGCAAATTCTGTAAAACGCACACATTTAGGAATTTGGTGCACAAAATCCACATCAAAACCACAGGTAATTCCGTTGAAATCAATAGGAGGCGATTTCGGCTGTTTTTTTCCGCAGTTTCCACTGCAAAAAATGCGGCAGAAAACTCTGTGTGAACAGGGCAGTATTCTTGTGCGGATCTGCTATTCGCTTGTGGCACATCTGCGTCAGAAATCAAAGGGTAAGCCTCAGACTTTTGCTGTGGAAAAACACATTGAACTTTAATGGCAACGTAAGAACGGAGCATTAGTTCTCCTTACATCCTCACAAGCGCTTCCCCCTTCCTTAAGTCCCCCTTCACATCATGTGTTGCCCTAAGTTTATTGTGTACGTCAGGAAATCTCCTAACGTACACTATAATCAACGTAGACGATAATTAACAGGGCTCCATTATGTCCTTTTAGTCTACGTCGGTCTGGTAGCTGTCAGTATACCTTATTTTTGAAGAATGGAATAGCGTGGTAGACTTTGCTATTCCGGAGTCCCCAGGCAGCATCACAAGTGCTCTACCCGTGCAATTTATTCCTGGGGAAGCTCCTGACAAGACTGTCCATATATGTAAAGTGACGTCAGGGGACTCTCCAGGGCCGGTATCCCTGGCCAGAGCGTTGTCGACGCTCCGGCCGTGTACTCAGGCTTTGCAAAGCTTCGGACATCACTTTACATCAGTGGCTGATCCTCATATGGGTGGTTCAGGCGGCCGCCCGGGGCCCAAGGCTCCCAAGGGGCCCATGGCCGCCCAAACCGCACACAAGTTAAAAAAAAACTATCCAGGGCTGCTGCCGGCCGCATTCTAGCGGTCATTGGTCCCACGTGCTGATGAAGAGAGGGGGGGATGTGCAGGGGGAGTCAATTGCGGCCAGGGAACAGGGGCACAGCACATCAGCTGTAGAGAGCAGACTGTCAGAGATTGTGATGGGCAGGTCCTGGAGTCTCTCTCCCTGACAGTCTGCTCCTCTGTGCAGCTGTACACTGTCCCTCCTGTTTAAATCTCCAGCAGCTGCCTGATAACGGCAAAACTGCAACTAGAAGGTGAAGGACCTGTGGTGACGTCACAGTCACATGATTAAGGTCCTGAAGGCTGCCAGAGCACAAGCACTGCAGAAGAAGAGGCTCTTGTAAGTGTGTGTGTGCGTGCGTGCGTGCGTGCGTGCGTGTGTGTGTGTGTATAAAGGGAACATAATGTAAGTCTATATAGTGTGTGCTGTGTATATAGTGTGTGCTGTGTGTATAGTTTATATAGTGTGTGCTGTGTCTATAGAGTTTATAGTGTCTATAATGTAAGTCTATATAGCGTGTGGTTGGTTGGAATATATAGTGTGTGGTGTTAGTGTGAATTGTATATAGGGTGTTTAGTTTCACATTTTTTGTGTGTGAAATTATTTTCCACCCATAGAGCCCTCTACAGTAAGTTCCACGCTCAGAACCTCCCCCCCCCCTTGCAGTATAATCTCCCCCATAGAGCCCTCAGTAGTTATTATACTGCAAGGGGGGGTCAGAGGATCTGATTGCTGAGGGTTCTATAGGGGGATAACTCCTCCCCCCCAGAGCCATAAGTGTCAGATGCTTAGACCCTCCCGTAAAGCACTCAGCAGTCAGTCAGGTGCACTGGGGAGGCGTGTCTGACTGCTTAAAGGGTAACTAACTAAACTTTTTTTTAAAATTACATGTCATAGTGACATGTCAAATGTTCTAATCGGTGGGGGTCCGGGCACTGAGACCCCACCAATTCGCTGAAACAAAGTGGCAGAAGCGCTCAGGTGAGTGCAGTGCCACTTTGTTTCTGATCGTCTTTCCTGTGATAGCCGAGCAAGCGGTGTATGGGCACAACAGAAAGTCTATGAGTCCGTACACCGCGCAGAGGAAAGACAATCAGAAATTAAGTGGAACAGCGCTCACCCGAGCACTCCTGCTGCTTTGTTTTAGTGATCATTGGTGGTCTCAATGCTGGGACCCCCATCGATCAAAACTTCTGACATATCACTCTCACTATGACACGCCAAATGTTTTTTAAAAGTTTAGTTACCCCTTGTGGACTGAATTTATTGGTTTGAGTTAATGTATGGGCCTGGTGTCTTAATTTGCTTAGGGGTCTGGGGTATAAGACAATTTAGGGTGTTTCATTTCTGAATTTTTATGTTGCTATAGACGCTGAAAATGGCTACAGAATCAAGGGGAAAAGATTTCTCATCAGGAAACTCTGCAGTCATCAGGAGAAGTCGCAATAACGGTCTGTGTCAGATGGAGAAGAAAAGAGAATGACCCATCAGTGAAGACATCACCTGTGAGTCATTGCATTTATAGATATGTCACCTCTCCTGACATGTCTGTTATCGGAAATCCTTGTATTCCACATAAAGTCTTTGTGTGTCCAGGACTAATAGACAAATGCGTGTTACCATTCTCCTTGTCAGGAAGATGTGTCCCTACACAGTGTGATACTGTCAGCGATGGTTGGAGACTGTCAGTATGTAGGGACACAGCCCTTTGACAAGGGGAATCGTAGCACTCATTTGTCAATGCTCACACAGAAAGGTGGTGTTTAATATAGACATGACGTGACTGGGCGGTGGTGGAGAAGCCAGGCCCAAGCTTGTGGAACAACCCAGGGCCTATGGTCTACTTAATCCGCCACTGCACCCATGATCCAGGAAGATACAAGAAGCTGCTATGGGGAGGGATTACAGAGATCACAGAGAGCTATACTGAAAAAAAGCAAAAACAAAACACATGAAAGTGCATTAGATGTCGCTATATTAGCATTAGGGAGACTATGAAAAAAAAAACATTGTGGTGAGACAACCCCTTTAAATATCACCCATTAAAAAAGAGCTTGATATCCAACTTGGGAAACCTCATGGGGAGAGACAGGTTGTTGTCCTTACAGGACATTAGGGGTATGTTCACACAGGTCGGATAGGGTGCATAAAGGTACACAGTGTATCTGACCTACAACCTGCAGGGAATTCCAGCCGAAAAACCGCACCCAATTGTGGTGCAGATTTTTGGCCAGAATCACTGCTGCGGAAAACAGCTGAAAAAAAAGCCAATACTTACCTTCACTTTCATTACCATAGCCACGCATCCCTCTGTTCTCCGTGCAGTCCGGCCTCCTGTGATGACGCTGCAACCCACGTGACTGCTACAGCCTGTGATTGGCTGCTGCAGTCACATGGGATGAAACGTCATCCTAGGAGGCCGAGTTGCTTGGAGAACACCTGGGGGAACAAGGAGCTGTCGCTATGACAACGCCCGGGGGTAAGTTTATGCAGGTTTTCTCAGCTGATTTTTTCTGCAACGTGTGGATGGGATTTGTTCAGATCTCATCCACTTTGCTTCTACTGTAATACGCTGCTGATTTTCCGCAAACAAATTAGCTGAGGAAAATCTGCAGCTTATCCACCCAGTGTGAATATACCCTAATACAATATTTTTACAGACTTTCCTCAAAGGCCTTCTATAAATACAGTATGAACAACTTAAATGAAACTTCACAGTACTGAAGGTTATCCACTTTTTGTTGTTTTAATCATTTATTTAAAGAATAGGAAATGATACAATTCTCTAACATACATGTGTATATTCCTTCAGGAAATTTGAGGCAGATTTTTACCTGCCTGCACGATCCTGCCGCGGCCATTGAGTGCCGCGGGCAAAAAACTCAGTGAAAAACAGTTCTCTGCCTCCCATTGATTTTAATGGGAGGTCAGAGACGGAACTGTGGGTAGAAAGAGCATGTTGCTTTCTTTTCCCCGCGAGCAGCTAAAAGCGCGTGCGGGAGAAAACCGCCTCCACCTTTCATTAAAATAGATGGTGGGCAGTTTTAGGGCGTTTTTTGGCGCTGATTCCAATGCGCCAAACCAGCGCCAAAAAACTCAGGGTGAACTGGCCCTAAGACTGCCATAAAAAAAACTCCATTCTTAGTACATCTGGGTCAAAGACTGTTTAGTTGGCTACCAAAACCTTTTAGAGGCTTATATCCGCCAAAGGGGGTATAAGGCCCCATGCACACGACCGTGCCTATAACCACAGTCCGTGATTATGGGCATGGCCAGCCGTGGACAGCTGTCCGCCTTGTTCCCTTTATAAAGCATGGGAGCATGGTCTGTAAAATAAAAAAATAGAACATGTCCTATTTTTTACGGAAGGTTTCTACGGCTCCTTCCTGTAAATATACGGGAAGGTATCTGTTGGCCATAGAAATTAATGGGTCCGTAATTACGGTTCGTAATTACGGACGAAATCTACGGTTGTGTCAATGGGGCCTTACTAAATATTGAATGACAGGGTGCCCAAAGTTTTCCAGATAAATGCCAAACTTGTTTAATATTTTCCACTATGATATGTTTTACAAGTAAATAAAAATGCCAGTATTGTGTCATTAAAATGTGCAGAAATTTGTTATGTAAAGTATCAGTTTGTTGTTACTATTATGGCATATAAAAAAACCTAAGATATTATTGTGTGTCTGCAGCAGGCGCGTCGCTAGCACCGGACCTCCGGGGCCCAGGCCCCGGATCTTTGACCCGGTGCCCAGGATCCCCGGGCGACTCTCTCTACAAGGGTCTTCTAACGTCACAACTCTGTGCGCCGCGCATGATGTCACGACGCTGGATAGTGTCGGGACATTAGCTGCACCAAAGAGCTGAGTAAGTGTAACATCATAAGGAGCGGTGCTGCGGTGGCGCTGGTCGTCATGCGGTCCTGCAACCAATAGAGTAGGGACCCACTTTAAAAGAGGTCGCCGTGATGTGGCAAGTGGGCTTATACAGTTTGATCAAAATGTTAATAGAGGACCTCATGTTCATGTTTAGAAATTATGCCTAGCGGCTCAGATCAACGTATACATTGTGGA